>NW_011934241.1:172456-177814 GCF_000733215.1 Auxenochlorella protothecoides
CGAGAAGAAGACGGAGGCGTGGGCAGGGCTCGGAGGGTGGGGCCAGGCGCTGCCCGCAGCAGCAGGTGTGCCCTCTGTGCGTGACGGCCAGGCCAAGCCAGGTGGTGTGGCCTGGACAGCCAGGCAGATGGGGCCTAGCCTTGAACAATCCATCGTACGCCATCTACCCATCTCACCGTCCTGTATGTCAGCCCAGGCCAGGGCGGAGGCCAGCTCCTCGTCCTCGTCAAAGCTGTCCTCCTCCTCCGAGTCCTCGGCCTCGCTGGTGGCAGGCAAGGGGGAGGCCCGCTCTGCCGCCTCAGGGGTGGGCAACGCGATAGCCTTCACATCGCGCTGCTTGGTGACATTCTCTCCATCACTGTCGGAGCCGTACCGCAAAGCCAGTCTATCTAAAGAGACGTCCTCGCCACACGCCTGCATGGCGCAGGGCAAGGACACAGGGGCCCGCCAGAAGGTTGCTCGAAATGGAATGTGTCGCTCAGTATTGCGACTTCAGCATTGATAGCAGGAGGAGCTTCACCCTGACGATCGCAATGTGGGCCTGGGCACCGGGCGAGGTCGAAAGCCAGGGCGCGCTGGGATACCGTCCGTGAATATGGCGCCAAACAATCGCCGCTGCGGTGAGTAGCCGTCCAGAACCAAGGAGTGGCCTGGTTCCCACGTACCGCCAATAGACCTGGAGGTCGCAGCCAGCTCGATAAACAATCGGTACATTGGTTGGTAAACACCCCGTCACAGGCGGTTTCCCCCGCAGCGAGGGGCCATGGCGGATCAGAAGTCGGACGCCGACCAGCAGGTCGAGATTTGGAAAGTCAAGCGGGTGAGTGGGGATGAGATTTTGCATCGGAGGGTATCAGGGAGGGCGCCTTGCTCTCTGGCGAGCTCCCGCGGTGAGCACCCCCCCCACACCGCCGTCCCCTGCTCCCCTCCCACCCCAGCTCATCAAGGCGCTAGACAATGCCAAGGGCAACGGCACTTCAATGATCAGCCTCATCCTGCCACCAAAGTCCCAGGTAGGTGACTTGAATTCTCTTCTTCATTACTTTCGCCTCCTGTCTCCTTGTGAAGGGTTTGGAGGGGCCTGCCTATTACCACAGCCCCACCCCCCTCCCACCCTCCTGCCACTTCCCCACATTTCCCCGTTTCCAGGTAGCCCAATCTCAGGCCATGCTGGCCAACGAGTACGGCACCGCCTCCAACATCAAGTCCCGCGTCAACCGTCAGTCGGTGCTGGCTGCCATCACGTCTGCCCAGCAGCGGCTCAAGCTGTACAACCGCGTCCCGCCCAACGGGCTCATCGTGTACACGGGCACCGTGCTGACGGAGGACGGCAAGGAGAAGAAGCTGAACGTCGACTTCGAGCCCTTCAAGCCCATCAACACCTCCCTGTACCTGTGCGACAACAAGTTTCACACCGAGGCTCTGAACGAGCTGATGGAGGCTGACTCCAAGTACGGCTTCATCGTCATGGACGGGAACGGCACGCTGTTCGGCACGCTGTCTGGGAACAGCCGCGAGGTGCTGCACAAGATCACGGTGGACCTGCCCAAGAAGCACGGGCGCGGCGGGCAGTCCGCGCTGCGTTTCGGCCGCCTGCGCATGGAGAAGCGGCACAATTACGTGCGCAAGGTGGCCGAGCTGGCCGTCCAGTTCTTCATCTCCGCGGACCGCCCCAACGTGGCGGGGCTGGTGCTGGCAGGCAGCGCCGACTTCAAGACCGAGCTGTCGCAGTCCGACATGTTTGACGCCCGCCTACAGGCTGTGATTCTCGCAGTGGTGGACGTGTCCTACGGTGAGCCTGGACGAGCGCAGGGGGGGGATTTCCGTGCGGAGGGTGGTGATTGGGGGTGGGGAGTGACCGGCAGCTTACCCTGCTCAGCCTGAGATGGGCTTGGAGATCGGCGTCACATGCTTGCGCTGACTGTGCCAAATGGACTGGCTAGTTGAACAGCAACCCACAACCCACGCTGCTTCTATAGAGTGCTTGCTTGGCAAAGGTTGCATACGTTTGTGCCCTCCCTATCTGCCTGACTGCACCACATGCTGCTTCATCTTGACCGGCCTCATAATGAGCCCAGTGCACGAGCAAAACCTCCACATTTTCCATGGGTGCCTTTACCAGTTTCCTGCCTATACACCGTGGCAGCAGATTAAATGGCGGCCACCCCACACCATGCATGCGGCACCCTCGCACGATGGCAGCCCCCCCCACAGGGCTGCCATCAGTTTTAAGGGTGTTGTACATCCCTTCTCCAATCACATATCCTCCCGTTTCTTAATCCTTGATGTCTAGGCCCCCCCGCTCCTTCTTGAAGAAGGCTTTGCAGAGAATCTTCTACACTGGGCACATCCCGATCGCACAAGGCCTTTGTTCAGTCCCTTCAGTCCCACACACCTTTCTTCGAACTTCCAGGTGGAGAGAACGGATTCAGTCAAGCGATCGAGCTGTCGGCCGACACCCTGTCCAACGTGAAATTTGTGCAAGAAAAGCGGCTGATCAGCAGGTACGGTATATGGCCGGGGACTTGCGTGCATGTGTGCACAGGGCTCTGTGCGATGCTGATGCCTGAAGGTACCCTCACCCCACTGCCTGCAGTTTCTTCGACCAGATCAGTCAAGATACGGGAAAATATGTGTTTGGAGTGAAGGACACGCTGGCGTGCCTGGAGATGGGAGCGGTAGAAACCCTCATCATCTGGGAGAACCTGGAGGTCTCCCGCTATGTATTCAACACCTCATCAGGTGAGAGGTTGGGCGGGGTGTCCGGAACCAGGGGGGATGCGATGCTGAAAGGAGGGTGTCTCATCCCATGCTGCCTCAGGGCTCCGCCCAGACCCCGGATGCTCTGCTGGCGCTGAAGTGCCTTGCCAAGCATGCCCCTGCAGGAGAGCAAGAAGTAAAGATCCTGACCAAAGAACAGGAGACAGATAGCAAGCTATTCAAGGACAAGGTCACTGGACTTGACCTGGATGTGGTAGAGAAGGTGGGCGGACTGGGCGATGTGGTGCTACGAGCGCTCTGGGGTCGGTGATACCATGCAGCCCATGCAGGGGGGAGCCGTGGAACACTCGCCGGGCGTGAGGTCTCCAATGATGTCCCCTTCCTTCCCCCACCCCCTGCAGCAACCCCTGCTGGAGTGGCTTGCCAACGGCTACAAGAAATTCGGATGCCAGCTGGAGTTTGTGACGAATCGGTCGCAGGAGGGGTCTCAGTTCTGCCGAGGGTTTGGCGGCATCGGCGGGCTGCTCAGGTATGCGGTGAACACCGCCGAGTTCGAGGAGCCCGACGACGTGGACCGTCCCGGCTCGGACGAGGAGTGGACGTCAGACGAGGACATCTGACATCCCAGTTTTGACCGGCCCCCTTGCCAGAGACCTGCCCCCGCCCCTGAAACCCCCTTAGAACCTCTGCATGCGTGGCTGCATGGCACGTTGACATCCTGTACGATACTGTCCTTGGGATCTGAGCAGGACTGGACGAGGCACAGCAGTGCAATCACAAGGGTGCAAGATTCTTCGGCGTGGGCGGCGCCGTGGCATGCCCACAGCGCCCCCTCACACGTGGGTTCAAATCAGAGATAGTGGCGTGCCTGTTTGGGGCTTGAAGTGTGGAGACAGCTGAGGCGTGCGGGCACGCTTGGAAATGAAGTGCTGCGTTCCGAGGGCGGGGTATGCATGTGCATTCGGCGCGCGAGCAGCAGCGCCGAACGCCTGGGCGCTACTTGCACCCCAGTATCGAACAGAATTGCTGTCGAGCCTTGAGCTCAACTCTTGCGGTGAGGAGCAGGACGAGGCTTGCTCCGACGGCCAGCAAGAGGCGGGAGGCCAGGACGGTTCCCCACAGGTTGCCTGCATCGAGCACAGCGGGGTAAGCATGAGCACATGGGCTGCATATCCTCGTATACTCGAGCAGAAGGGAAAGTGACGCGGATGGTAAGCTGCATGGGTGTGTACAGTGACCACCCTCCCACATGGGCACGTCATCACCAGACGTGGGGACAGGGCCCAGGTACCCACCTTGGAGAACCCTGGGTTGGTACCAGAGGAGGAGCACGAAGTGTGCAAGAAGGAGCCACATGTGGACTCGGAACCTGGCCCGCAGGCCGAAGGGCAGCGCGGTCAGCGCGGTCAGGGAAAGCGCGGCAAAGGTATGGCCTGCGGTTGTGAGGGTGTTTGAATGTGAGAGCTGAGTGCTTTGACTGCCCCTCCAAGAGGATCTGCATGTTGCAGAGGGCAAGAGCAGAACCCCAGGCAGATTCTGTGCACTGGCTTCATACCGTAATGTCCAGCATCCATGCCTGGCCTCCCGCTGCGCTTAGACTGACGTCCACTCTCCATTTCAACCCCTCGTCGGCAACAAAACAACCTCACCTTCAGGCCCTGCTGCGCGTCTGCCCTCCAGGATGCAGACAACGAGCGCCACTTTGTGTGCCAGGTGGCAGAACACACAGAGCGAGTCCCGCCAGACAGCATAGACAGCGTGGCGGCGCACCATGATCTGTCACAAGTGGCATTGTGCTGGTTCGGGCAGGGGCGAGGGGCAGTACGAGAACGGCCGGCGTTCAATCGGGGCACACAACCGATCACATTACCTCCCAGCACTCCCACACCAACACCCCTAGTCCTCTTCCCTTTCCTAGAACCTCACCACGAGCACAGCAGCGTGCACCAGGCTCAAGCCGAGCAGCACCGCCGTGCCCTGCGTGCTGTGCCTGCTGTGCAGCAGGCCGAGCACCCAGGACAGCATGGACAGGCCCAGGAGGAGCGTGTCTGTTCCCCCCTGCCGCTCCGCAAACCAGGTGCCAAACCTTGCCTCCAGCGCCGGCTCGACAAATGCGAGGCAGGCATCCTGCACATTGGTTGTTGGGGTGCATGCTGGGAAGCACTCTGGGCCACAGGCGACTTCTCGCGCCCGCCTGCCTCCCGGAAACGCCTTGGCAGGCATCCTCGAGTCGCCAGCCGCCACGACCCCTTCCCTGCTCACCAGCCGTGCGTCTTCTACCTCCAGCGAAGGGTCTCGTTCAAGCCTGCCGGTCGAGGACGCGGAGCACACCTCCTCCTCCTGCTCGGGCGCGAGAGGGCGCGTGATGAGCCAGCGCCTCGCCTTGCACCACCCCGGCCCCTCAGCCCCCCCTAACTCCCCCACCCGACTCGCCAGACTGCTGCGGGGCGCATGACAGTCCACATCCACCGCTGCTCCCAGCTCAGGGTGCTCCTTGGACAGCCTGCGACGGGCCTCGGGCCCGTCCGCCGCCAGCTGCAGCAGCTGCGCTGCGTCGTGGGGTCCGCAGCACGCCGCCACTCGCTCCAGGGTCAGGGGGTGCGACAGGCGGACGGTGCACCCTGCGGAGGGGGGGAT
>NW_011934241.1:178986-239737 GCF_000733215.1 Auxenochlorella protothecoides
ACTCGACACGCCGCGCCGCATCGCCCGCTCGCCGTGCATGCCAGTCACATCCCCCACCGCGGCCACACACCGGCCTCGCTCAGCGCCTTGGCAAGCCGGATGGCGGCGGCGGGTCCGGACCCCAGGGCCAGGGCCATGGCGGTGCGGGGGGTGGGCCCTCGCCAGGTCATCGTCCACCGCCGCCAGCAGCTCGCTGGGCGGGCAGTCGGCGCAGGCCCCCCTCAGCGCCAGGGGCAGGGCGGCGTGGAGGTTCCAGGCGACCAGGGCGGGGAGGGCGAGGCGGCGAGCGGCGGCCCCCGCCGCCCGCCGCTCCTCACGGGAGCGCAGCCGGCCGCCGGCCAGGCCCAGCGCGAAGAGCAGACCGTCGAGTGCCGTGGGGCTGGGGTTGGCGCGGGACACCTCGTGGAGGGACTTCACGAGGCCCTCGTCCGCGCTCACCAGCAAGTACTGTGTGAAGAAAAAGAGGGTAGGATTGGAAGGGTGAGCGCGGAAGACCTTGGGGATGCGCGCAATATCCACAGCCTCCCTCCCGACCTTCAGGAATAACAACGCACCAGGGGCTCAGACAGGGTGTCTCCGGCTAGGACCTCGCAGCGGATGCAGGCGGCCTTAATGGGCGACGGCAGGCGCGCCTCTACGACGAGGTGCCAGGCCCCACCACCGCCATCGTGCGTCACGCTCAGCAGCTTGTGCTCCAGATATACCCCTGTGCATGGGGGGGGCGGAGAAGAAGGGGAGGGTGCACCCTTGGATTGGCCTTCGAGCGTCCAGGCAGGTCTCCCAGCCCTGCACATATCCACTCAGGGGCCAAGCCTTCCCTAACACACACACCCCCACACACACAGCACACACATAGCCAGTCGCCTCACCCTGCGATCTGAGGAGCAGGCGGTCGCGGCGCAGGTCGCAGGCGTGCAGCGTCAGGCGCAGCTCCACCGCCCTCGAGGCGGGGAGGGGCAGGGCGCGGCGGGCCGCCTCGACACGCGGCGCCCCCTCCCCCGCCAGGTCGCGCACGACGGGGTCCGGCACGCCGCGCCCCGCACGCGCCAGCAGGCCCCCGACCTGCACGTGCATGGCCGGCACGGCCGCCCAGCCCGGGCGCGCCGCCAGGTCGGCCAGGCCGCGCAGCAGGCTCTGGCCGCTGGGCGGGCTCCCTGTGGCGCCGCAGTCCACCAGGCAGTCCAGGGTCACGTGCACGCAGCCCATGCGCACGAAGCCCTCCAGCACGTGGGCGGGAATCATGTGCTCCAGGCTGGAGCGTATGTCGCGCGGCAGCTCCTCCGGCCCCGTCTCGTACAGCTTGAAGGAGGCACGGGTGAGCAGGGCAGTGGGCGCACTCTGCGCCAGGCGCAGCGGCGGCGGCGCCGCGCCGCTGGTGGGCACCGGCGCGGTCTGGCTCGGGAGGAGTGGCGCCGCCACGGGCTGGCCCGGCGGCGGCGGCAGCGGCGGCAGCGTCGGCGGCAGTGGCGAGCTGCCGGCAGGTGTCAGCATGGGCAGGCTCTGCAGCAGCGGCGCCAACAGCGTGTCGCCGCCCAGCGTCGGCACGGGCTGGCCCGCCAGCACCGGCCCGCCCTCCAGCGGCACCAGGCCCAGGCTCGAAAGGGGCGAGGAGGGCGACGCCGTGCCCGCGCGCAGTTCGTCCAGCCCTGCCAGCGCCGGCGGGGGGGCGGCGGGGCGCGTGATCCCGGCCGCCGGCTCGAAGGCTGAGGCGGGCATGGCGGCCTCCACCGCCGCTGCAGAGATCAGCGGGGAGCGGGGGTTTTGGCCCTGGGAGGAGGAGGGGGCGCTGGGGTGCTCCGACCCCCAGGACGACACGGAGGGGAGGGAGGAGGGGTCCCCCGACACGGAGCGCAGGGGGTGTGCTGGTCGTGGGTCCTCGAACCGGCTCCAGCCAGCGGCCTGGGTGGGTTGAGAGGGGGAGGGGGTTGGGGGGGAGTCTGGGGAGGGGAGGGCCGACCTCCGCCAGGGGTGCTGAGAGGCGCGTGGGCAACGGCGGGCAAGGCCAGGGCGTCGGGCGTGGGGTCCAAACACCTTTCCAGTCCCCCCTCATCACCGGCTCGCCTGGTGGAAGGGGCCCACGAGGCCGAGCGAGGGCGCGACCTGGCCTGCCAATGCGGGGCCCGCGGAGGCATCCCCCAGCTCCAGGGCCGGGAGGGGCAGGCCGGGGGGCGCCTCCAGCTCGTCCCAGGGCAGCCCCTGGTCCAGCAGCTCGTCGCTGCAGAAGCTGGCCGGCTCGCCGGCGCCGCCCTCGACAGGGCTCAGCCCCGAGGACTGCCGCCCCGCAAGGTAAGCCCCGCTATCCGACGTCTCCTGCCGCGCCCGGCGCTGCTGCTGGCGCAGGGACTCGCGGCGGGGCAGGTCCGTGCCCGAGGACAGCAGCTCCTCGGATTCCTGCGTGCAGGGGGGCAGCGCCGGGGAGCAGGGGTTCAGGGCAGTGTGCGTGTGCAGGGCAGGGGCACCGCGGCGCGGGTCGGGGTGTCAGGCGCTGTCCAGTAGGGAGCCAATGTGAGGTGCGGGGTGGGCCCTCCCCAGGAGCACCTGTGGACCCCCCCTTACCTGCTCCGCACACATCCAAACATGGGGAAAGTGGTCATTGCCCCCACTCCCAAACCCATCCACACTCCGACGGCCCTGCCCACCTCAGAGCTGGGTCGGGTCGCGCTGGAGCGCCGCCGCCGCCCTTGCCGCCGCGAGCCCCCGTGGGAGGACACGGCGCGGCCCTTGCGCGACTCCCGCCGCTTGGAGTTGTGCCGCGCCAGGCCCTCGCGGCAGGAGCGCTGCGTGCCCTCGAAAGCCTCCAGCGGGTGGAACACGCCGTGCTGCTGGCAGAAGCGCTGGAGGGCGCCCTCGTGCGTCACCGCCTCGGCGCGGCGGTGGGTGGAGCAGACCTTGTACCGCACGTCGTACCGAGCCATGCTGCCCAGGGACGAGGTGCACCCCGCGACCTGAGCGTGGGGTGATGAGGGGGGTGGTCAGGGGCCAGGGGGCAGGGGGGCCAGGTACCCCGGGGGACCCACGGGTCCAGGGCAATTGGGCGCCATGGGCCCGTTCCAAGGCCCTCCCGGCACCGCGAGCAGGCCAGCCCCACCTGGCAACGTGGATTGGTATCGGTCGTGAATGGAACCGTCACGTTCTGGGAGGAAGTGGCCAAGACCGCCGCCGCAGGGACGACCTGGGCATTGTAGGGGTCCCATACGAGGCCCGTGGGGGGACCCGCGCGGCCGTCCGACTCCTCCGCAGGGTTCATGTCTGCAGGATGAGCGGGACACAGGGGTGGTAAAGCGGCATCGGCACCGACCAACGCCATGACGGATCCCATGGGCGCCGTCCTGTGCCCATTACCACGATCGACATTGCAGCACCACCCCGCATCGTGGTAAGGGCGACCACAGCGTCCGTACCATGTACCGACCCATGACCCTACTCTCCGGCCTCAACTAAGCATCCTGGGGATGTTGATGGGGGTCACATAGGGAGAACCTGCGTCCAGAACCAGGCATCATTACCCAGATCTCCTGGCCAGCGCCTGCACTCGACAGAACTCGAAAGAGCGCACAAGGATCGACATGTCAAAGCGGACGCTTTCAAGGGCCCGGCCCCCCTATAATGTTAATGACGATCCTTGGGATTTTTTGTCTGACTGTAGCAGGGCCCAGGATGCAACTTGCCGAAGCTGAGTGCAGGTACCTCTCCCACAGGATCCCACCCTTTCTTCTGGCCTGAACCGTCCGCAGCAGATCGCCAGGCGCCGAGGGCCCCGGGGCCCCCGGGAGTTCAGATGTCGATTTGCGCTGAGTGATGAAGATGGCTCGGCACGCCAAGTAGACCCTGATACTGGTGTATGCTGCCCGGAATCCGTGGCTGTATGCGCAATGGCGAGCCCCGATCCCCTGTTCTCCGTCCGTAACAACTTCTACCTGGGAGCCTACCAGACCGCGATCAGCGATGCATCATCCCTCACGGGCCTCAGCGAAGATCAGAAGCTGGAGCGGGACACCTTTGTGTACCGCTCCTATGTGGAGCTAGGCAGCTATGAGGTGCGGGGGCCCGCCATTCCATTCCCATGCGCTCCCCCCTCCCCTCCCTTCTCGCAGCCCCACCCCAGCCGGCCGCCCCCAACCGCACGCCCACAGATGGTTTTGTCTGAGATCCCGGCCGACGCCCCTCCCCCCCTCGCCGCGGTCCGCCAGCTGGCCTCCTACCACAAGGCCGGCCCCTCCCCCTCCTCCCCGGTCCCCGACGCCTTGGAGGCTGGCCTGTCGGACGGGGCCCTCTCCTCCGACCCCACCTACCTCTACGTCACGGCGCTGGTGCGCTTCCTGCGGGGCGACGCCGCGGGGGCGCTGCGCCTGGCCGGCCCCGCCCGCACGCTGGAGCTGCTGGCGCTGAGCGTGCAGGTCATGCTGTCCCTGCACCGCCCCGACGCCGCGGAGCGCCAGCTCCGCGCCATGGCCGCCATCGACGACGACGCGACGCTGACGCAGCTGGCGGGGGCGTGGGTGGCGCTGGCCGCGGGCGGGCCGCGCGTGCGCGAGGCCGCCAGCATCTACCAGGAGCTGGGCGACCGCTTCGCCTGGACGCCGCGCCTGCACGCCGGCCTGGCCAGCGCGCAGGCGTGCATGGGGCGCTGGGAGGACGCCGAGGCGGAGCTGCTGCAGGCCGTGGAAAAGAACCCAAAGGACCCGGACTCGCTGGCCAACCTGGCCGTTGTGTCCCTGCACCTTGGCAAGCCCGCCGGACGCTACCTCGGGTGCGCAGGGTGGACGGCGGCGTGGGGGGGGGAGAGGGGCGGTTGCGCGCCCGTCTGTGCAGACCGGAGGGGGAGGCCCTTCGGAGTGCGGGCCTGTACGGCGCACGCCGAGGGCCCGCGAGCCTGAAGGAACCGCCCCTTCCACTCGCAGGGTGCTCAAGGATGTGGCGCCATCCCACGCCCTGCTGGAGCGGCGGGCCGCCGCAGAGGAGGCCTTTGACCGTGCGGCCTCCGGCATCACGGCCTGACTCCCTCGTGGCGCAATCATGCGTCCCCTGGGAGCGGACTGCGCTGCTTGTATGGAAGGCGCAGCGCTCCACCCCCCCCCCCCCCTTCGCGACCCCCAACTTTGCCCTTTCCCCCTGTCCCGTGCCCTTTGCTGCCCCGGCACTGGCGTCCCCTGCTGTCAACAAGGCTGGTGACGCCCAAACAAACACGCGGCGCGGCTCGTGCATGCGTGACTCCAGCCCCGGGAAACGCAGTCGGCCGAGCCCCGGTGGGGGGTGCCTGGGCCTCCAGCTCGCAGCCCGCCCTTCAGGTGCTCTTCGGCCGCGCCCCGCCCACGCCCCGGCGCAGGTGCTGGAAGGAGGCCAGGGTGCGGCGCAGGCCCTCATCCAGCGACACGGCGGGGCGGTACCCCAGCTCCCGCTTGGCCGCCTCGCAGCTGAAGGTTCTGTCCACGCTGGCCAGCTTGATGCTGGGGTGTAGGGAGGGGAGGGGATATGGAGTGTGGGTGACAAGGGGAAGGGGGAAGGGAGTGGGTGACAAGGGAAGTGGGGGTGATATCAAAGGCACGGCAGCACAAAGTGCGCCAGGCCAGGGGCCTCCGAGGGCAGTGGGAGCTCCAATTCATGGCTTGACACTGCGAGACTGCGGTGCGACTGGGACCGCCTAGCTGCTCGTGCGTGAAGGATTCCCATCCTTCCCCCCCTCAGTACAACAAAGAACACATAGTCAATCCCTGGACAGGCTCACCGGAAGGGGGTGAAGTCGGAGTCGATCTTCTTGAAGGGGGCCAGCAGGGGCAGAATGACGTATTGCATGAGCAGCGCAATGAAGAAGACGAGGTGGAAGGGGAGGCGGACGGAGGGGCGCGGGTAGCCCAGCCCCTCGCACAGGTCGCCCATGAAGCCCCAGAAGGGGCGCGGGTCATCGTTGGTGACGAAGAAAGCGCGGCCCGCCACGCGCCCCACGCGGCGCGCGTCGCCCAGCGCGGCGGCGGCGTCCAGGTGGGCCTGCGCCACGTTGCCCGCATAGGTCCAGTCCATGCAGTTCCGGCCAGACCCGATGATGTACTTGAGCTTGCCGCGCGCCGCGTTGCTGGCCACGCTGGGCACGAGGAGCGTGTCGTGCTCGCCGAAGATGCCGCTGGGGCGCAGCGCCAGCGTGCGCAGGCCGCCGCGCCCGTTAGCTGCCAGCACCGCCACCTCGCCTGGTCATTGAGGGGGGTTGGAGTGAAAGTGAGCTGAATCGAAGGCACCGCCCCGAGCGCCCAGGTCCAAGGCCACCCGCCGCCATCCCGGGGACACCGTGCGAGGAGCCAGACATGGCAGCCCCACCACCAGAGACGCAGGCCCTACCGCGCCCTATAACAAAACCCTGCCCACCTTGGGCCTTGGTGCCCGTGTAGTAGTCCATGTGGCGGGCCGCGTATGGCGTCGACTCGTCCACCTTGACGAGCGGCGAGCCGTCGAAGACCACGGAGGCGGAGCTGGTGTAGACAAGGCGCGAGACGCCATGGCGCGCGCACGCCTCTACGACAGAGCGCGTGCCCTGCACGTTCACCGCGTCCATCAGCTTCAGGTTGGCGGCGTTGGCGGCAGTGGGGGCCGCCGTGGCGCAGTGGAACACCACGTTCTTGCCTGCAGGTTTATCATGTATGTGGTTTTGGGAGGACAGTGGATGTCAATGCTTTCTCTGATGTCCCTGCATCGATGCTCTCATGAATGCACCCAGGAGGTGCAGGCCTCCGACGCCATGCCGGGACAACTCCTCCATGCCCACCTTTGCATGCGGCGTCCACATCGACCTCCTTTGTCAGGTCGCCGGTGATGTACTTGACCCCGGGGAAGGGGATGACAGGTGGGCGAATATCAAAGACCGTCACCTCATACTCGCCGCTGTCAGCCAGCTGGGCGACCAGGTGCTGACCCAGGAAGCCATTGCCCCCTGTGACCAGGCACTTTGTCTTGCTCGGAGCCATTACGAGGAGCTCTGGGTGGGTCTTACTTTTGCTTCTTCAGCAGCTGCAAGGATAGTTTAGGGGGGCTGTCAAGCAAGTGCGCATTGGTGCGAACCCCAGTCTCAGTCCCACTGCTTCATGCCGCCTCACCTCCTGCAGCTGCTCAGCAGATGGGGGGCGTGGCGCTTCCGGGGGGTAGACGACGTACGATCGCTGCATGATCGGAAGTGGAAGCCCATTTGAGCATCGGGACTACACTATGCAGACTCGATCGTCCACCACGCATCGACAAGACAAGCCTCACGTTGCGGATGATGGCTTCCAGGTTCTCAGGGCGATAGACGATGGCTCCCACTAGCAGGACTGGAATAGTAACGTACACGCCAAACTTGAATAGCTGCAATGGATTTGGGTGGGAAGGGATTTCAGACTTGGTGGACACACCGCCGCTTTAGGCCCCGCAACACCGCACAGAAACAGCCTTCTCGATTTCAGCCTCCTACCTCCAGGCTCTTGTAACGCGACATGCTGAACTTAAGTCTCAGGCTGCTCAAGATGGAGATGGGCTTATGTGCGTGATCGAGGCCCAGCCCGTGCCGTGCGCCTGGTTCTCCTCCAGGCGCGCGGAGATCCATGCCAGGACGGATCACATCCGATCGGCCGGGTGTAATAGACCGTGCATCTCTGCATATCAGAAACCAATTAAAGAGAATTCCCGCTGAGTTGCATGATGGCGAATCCCAGACAGACGCTGCGGGAGTGGGGTGCCGAGCCGGTGCCACCGAATGGACGCCTGGGGCCTGAGTACTCCCTCCAGCCTCCCAGGGCCAGAGGCTTCCAGGGGCTGTATGACACACCAGCAGGGGTGAGAGCACGCTTTCATGATGGCATGTGTTCCAGCATGCGCTGCTTGAGGGTCATGGGCGCCTGACTAACCATGTCTGAGCCGGCAATGCCTTTGATCGCATGCAGGGCTTGCTGGGCCTCTGGCAGCGCACCCTGGGAACCTTGACCCTGGACCTCAAGAGACAGATGTAGGTTGCATTTGGAAGGGAGGGATGGAAAACAGGGCATTTACTTGTCCTGGGGCTGATGAAGAGGCACTGGCATGATTTGAAGCCGGCGAAACATGGTCCATGTTGCATCCCTCCCTTCCCCTCCCTGTGCAGCTTGCCCAAGGACGACACAGCCAGGCCTTCCCTCTTTCGACTACGTCGTCAGGATCCTGTGGGCTCTGGACCAAGAACTTATTTAGGGACCCCTGTCAGGTGGGCTCTGGGAAATGATTTGGATCAAGTGCGATTCATGCCGTGAAACCAATCTAATGAATGCTGCCCTGCGACGCAAAGCAGAGGTTGCATGCCTGGTACACGACCACAAGATGTATGCTCCTATACACTTGGCAATGTAGAGAAGAATGGCTTGGCCGCTTGTGCCGGAAGCGTGCCTGCAGGTGCACACACCATACCACCCCACACCCTCCATCCCGCTCCGCAGGGCACGTCGGCGTGGCAGCTCCCAGTTCATCATCCCACAGCAGCAGCCGGGCGCGGAGATCACATTCCCAGAGGTGGCCTTTGACGACAGCGGGGCGCGGTTGAAGGTCATGCGCCACGTCCAGTTTGGCCCCGCCTTCTACCCCCTGACTCGGAAGGTGGGGGCCCCGGACGGCGCGCCGTCCCCCTGCTTCGACCTGGGCGTCGGCGCTCAGCTCGAATTCGATACGGCTGCTGTACAGGCCAAGGTGCGGAGGGTGCGGCGGGGGGTGTGGGTAGTGGTCACGCCCTTGTCACGGGGTGGCTGATCATCCTGTGCTTGACGCAAGGAATCGATGTGCAGGAACAGGGCATTGGTACCGGCCTCCCTGCGCACGGTATTGGCTGCAGTGAAGCATAATCAAAGAAGCAGTGATCGCCGGCTCTTGACCCCTGACAATATCCTACCCCCCCGGGCAGGCCCGTATCAAGTTCCAGGACTGGCTGTCCCTGAAGGCGCTGCCGGAGCCCGCCATCAAGCTGCAAAAGCGCTTTGCGCTGGGCGAGTCCGGCGCCGGTGTGCGCGTGAGCTACGAGTGCCCGCTGCGCGCGCTGGGCACGGCCTGGCAGCCGCCGGCGCGCCTCCTGGTCTCCATCGACAGCGCGGTGCCCTCCGGCCTGAGGCTGACACAGGGCGGCGTGGAGTTCGACCAGGCCCTGGCCCTGCCGGGGAACAGGGCGCTGATCAGGGGGGCGGGCCGCCTGGGCCTTCCCAGCCGCCTGCCGCTGGAGGAGGGGGAGCCGTGGGTGGAGGCCGACGTGCGCCGGCTGGGCCTCAAGGCCGTCTGGTAGGCGGGCGGCAGCGCTCGGGAAGGGGGAGATACCTGCGATGCAGTCCTAGATGTGTTCCCTCGGCCCCTGCTCATCGCCAACACGAGAAGGATATGTCCCATTCTTGATCAGGCCTGTACAGTTTGCAAGAGGGCAGGCACGCGCCGGAGTTCAAAAGAGATGTTTTGGAGGGTATTGTTCGGAGGCCAGGGAGAAAAGGTAAGTGCAAGGGAAGGTGACGGTGCAGGCGAGGCGCCCACAGGCCACTCGCTCTGCAAGTGGGTCGCCGCCTGCCCCTCCCCATGGAGCATGCGCGCAGCACATGGTGTGCAGGCATGCGTCAGGGCCAAGCCTGCGCCGCAGGCGCCTCTGCTTGCCAGATGCCGGCGGACGACCCCACCCACCCATGCCGGCCGGCAGGGCAGAGGGGCCTGCGCCGCTGCAGGGATGTCCGCGAGACGCCCACAGCCATGGATCTGGTCGGGGGTCGGGGACCATGTCCACCCCCGGGATCAATCAGCTCCCCAGGACCAGCCCGATGCCCAGGCCCAGCGCCGCCCCCGCCACGACCTGAGCGGGGGTGTGCCCCAGCACCTCCTTCAGCTTGCGCCGCTCCGAGACGGGGTGGTGGGCCAGCAGGTCGGCCACCACCGCGTTGAGCACCTCGGCCTGCAGCCCGGCGTGTCGCCGCACGCCCATGGCGTCGTACATGACGATGGAGCCGAAGCAGAAGCAGATGGCAAAGAGGGGGGAGGCCAGGCCGTGCTGGAGAGCCACGGCCGTGGACAGGGACTGTGGGGAGGGGGGTGGAATCAAGGAGGAAGCGCATGGGTGAGGCACTGGGCTCTGTCCAAGCTGGGAATGCCATGTAGCTCCTAGTGCTCAAACCATGTCCAGGGAATCCAGTGGGGCAGAATGGTGGGGAATGCGAAGAAGAGGATGAGGCATGCAACGCCACTCTGCCAACCTCCCCCAGGTACAACCCCGGCCCTCAACTGACCGAGCAGAGGGAGGAGTGGGAGGAGGGCATGCCGCCAGAGTCAAGGATGGCCATCAGGGAGAAGGTGCCCGTCTTCCGCCACTTGGTGAAGATCTTGAGGAACTGGGCCAGGAAGCAGCCAAACATGCCGATGAGCAGGAGGCGGTTGGTGCACATCTCCCCCAGGACCTGCTGCCCTAGAAGCAGGGGTGCGGCGCCCTGCAGCAGTAGGGATCCCCGGCTGCTCCATTGGCTGCAGGCGTGTGGAGGGCTATGGGTGCTGGGTGGGCTTTGACATGGCGTGCAGTGTGGCTTTGTTCAAACTCTGGACATCCCCAGGAATGCCACCTATTCAAACTCACGACATGGCGTCCAAGCCACAGACCCACAGCAAACCACCAAAAGCAGCCAGGAATGTATCCAGGCTCACCGCCTGACGCCCAAGATGGAGGATGCCCAGATGGATTTGGGTGTCGCGTCCCCAGTGCCGGCCGGGGGGTTGGCCGAAAAGGGCTCCAGACACGATGCAGCGCTGCAGGCAACTGGATGATCCGCACCTATCCTTACTTGGATGAATCGGGACCTAGAATTTAGACGAATCTGCGGTAGGGTCTTCGCAGACCTGAAAGATGCCCAGGCAGGGAGGTTGGAGACTCGAGCCCCGCAAGCCGTGCTGGTGAAGTGGCCCGCAAAGCCATCCATGGGACTAACGGATGGCCAGATCATGGATCATATGTGTTCATGCTATCCAAGCCTGGCTAAATCCCTAGTACGAAAGGATGTGGGAGTTGTGCATCCACGGGCAAAGTCACAATCACAGAGGAGGGGGTGGATGGCCCCTCCCTGCGCGCGCATTCCTCTCCATGCGATCGGATCTACCGCAGGTTCCTCGCTGTGACAACCCAAAATCAGTGCAACTCCGGGACACTTCGTACTGTTGATTCTCTTCAGGGACATAACATCATGAGTTTCTCCTCCATGACCTGCCGCGGCACATGCCACGCAAGCGTGTCATTGCGAGTTCGGCCGGCACTCGGGTACGCTCCCAAACTCGCACCCGCATTGAGGGTCCGGAGGGCGCTCTCGCTGCCGAGGCGGCTTGCCTGGGCCATCAAAGCGGATCCAAGCAACGGATCGAAGCAGGTCAGGGGCAAGCATGTGGATGACAGGAGGCTCAGCGCTGGGAATTCGGAATCCCTCCAGCATGAATGTGGAAGCCCTCACCCTGCGATGAAGATCCACCCCGAAGCCCGTCCTCTGTTGCAGGGGGAGGCAGACGAGGAGCCCATCTGGGCCAGGAGCGAGAAGTTCGCCGGTGCTGGCTTGGGAACCCCCAGTTTAGGATTTGGAGTGTACCTGCTTGGGTCTGCAATCGTTTCGATAGCTGCAGTGAGTGGGTGGGTCGGGGACTGTACAGGAGCAGGCCGCTGCAAGCATCGTGCTCCACTGTGCAGCCTCCTGGGCAAGATCCCACCTGGCTCCCCTTGAGTATGTGCCACGTCCATCTCATCCTTCTGCCGCGCAGGTCGGGTCCATCTTCGAGTTTGCAAACAAGAAGGACTTGTTCGGCTTGATTCCCCCAGAGTCGCCCCTCTGGGCGCCCATCCTCCTCTTTTTTGCGGTCACGGGCCTCCCCTCAGCAGGTCAGTGAGGTTATCAGGCGTCACTGGATGGTGCTCATTCGTGCCTTCTTGTCGTTGCATCCTGGTGCCATGCTCAGCCCCCCCAACTCTCAACTGGTCCCTGGAACCCGCAGGATTCCTCTTCGTTAAAGCGGTGAATGCGGCCAACAAGGAATCAGAGAGGCTGGACAAGCTGGATGGGCAGTAGAGGAGTGGCAGCTGGGGCCATGCATCTTCTGGGATCCAGGGGCTCCCACGCTGCCCAGCAGGGGATACCAGACGTATGAACTTGCTTTCAGGGCCCTGATTTTCAGCTGCACCATATCTTGCGCTCTTGAGGGGCGCACTCACGCGCTGTAATTGCCTAATCTGGTCGGTTCCGCTTCGAGGCATGTCCCTCTGGAGGTCTATCTGTTGGGCGGGGCGTGCTCTCGTCATCCCTCACCCATGCGGTAGCCTTTTGTCGGTTGCTCTTGAGCCCAGGCAGACCTTGATCCTGCGCTTCCATGGCTGCTCCGTGCCATGCCGGCGGGGGTTCAACCTGCTCGCTTGCCACCTCCCCGGGGGACTGCCTGGCCACGCCGAACTGAGACAGGGGAAACGGGAACGGCTGCGCATCTGCGAGGGCAAAGGGGGGAGAGAGTGAATGTACGCACCATGAATTGGAATGTATGCGCTAATCTAACCATCGAGGGGGACGCGGCACATCACATGGGGCCTGCGTCCCCTACTCGCAAGCGTCGGTTTAGCCACCACCCCCTAACCTCCTCCCAGCGACCGCACATTCGGTGGCGACGTCCAGATCCTCTCGCAACGTTCCGACGGCCCGATTAATCTCCACCAAGAATCGATGCACAGCCACCGCAGTGGCCTCGGCCGCTGCCTCGATCTCAGCCTGCCGCTGGGAGGGTTCCTTCCCGCCTGGGCCCTGCGACATTCTGCTCCCCTCGCTCCAGGTCCAAAAGCAGATCCCGATTCTTGCCCCCTGCTCAAGCTAGATGTTCGGCAGCATGCCTGCATATCGCACTGATAACCTCGTAGGGCGGGGCTGGAGCGGTTGAGCACCATCCGAGAATGCACAACGAAGCCCGTGAAGGCGCGGGAGCCGGGCACGTGGGGGGGCCCGAGGGGTCCTTTGGTTGACCCGTCTTGTCCAGCCGGGGTTCACAGACCACTGGAGCCAGGTCCAGCATCACGCCCTTGCCATCTCCTCATCCTCGTCGTCAGGGGAGACGTCCTCCCCCGCCGCCTCTTCCGCCCAGGGGTGTGCCGCTGCATCGCTGAGCTTGACGCCGGGCGCCATGGTCGTCATCAACTTTTCCAGCTGCTGCTCGGGAACCAGCATCCCCACGATGCGCTCTGGGGGGTCGTCGGTGGTGGACACCCGCACCAGCCTCAGTCGGCGCACGGAGTCCTGGTCTTTGCCGAGGGCGTCCTGCATGGGTCGCCAGCAGCGCAGCACCGACCCCGTCACCACGTGGGCCCTGCGGAAGCGCAGCGCCTCTCGATTCTCTGAAGCCTGGCTAGCTGCCACAAACGCCTTGAGCCACAGGGTCCTGGCGGCCTTCGCAGAGAGTGGCTCATGCTTGAATCGCAGGTCCTGGGGAGGGGGCGGGTGGGCTAGTCGGTCGAAGCGCGCGTGTGATGTGTTGAGACTTGCACCTGATCCAGGGGTCACCCGAGATCATTGGCAGCCTTCCCCTGCCTGTATTGGCTCCAGACATTCCCTCATTCAATCTTCGCCGCCAGCGCTGGACAGCCTGTGGAAGGCTTGCAGCCGCCCCCACCCGCCCAGCACGCTCACCGAGAGTGCCAAGGGCTGGGCCAGCCTGCCGATTGTGGGCCTGACGATCTTGAAGGCGGCGGGGAAGGCGCCGTGCATGCGCAGCGCGAGCATGACGTGCACGCCCCCTTTTGACCCCGGGTGGCCGGACTGGTAGTAGCCGCTCTCGCCCATGGCGTGCACTGCTGCCGATGCGCTTGCCCCTGAGAGAAGAGGGGGCATGGCACCTGTGTGATGGGGCGCGCAGCTGCAGATCCAGCCCGAGACTCCCTTGGCAAGTCCCGCACCCGAAGCTCGTTATGCCAGCCATCACAGGCCAACACGGCAAGCTCCCCCATTCCACACTCTGGCTCACCATTGCTCGCCGCGTTTGTGGGGCTTTCGCTCGCATCCTCGCCACGGCGGCTCGCGCCAGTGCCCGCCCGTGCAGCCCTGCAGCCGGGGCTGGCGCCGGCCACTGGCTGCCTGGGTCTCGCGCCGGCTTGCTCCCTTGGTGACACGGCCCTCTGCGGCCCCGATGGCACGGCGGGAGCCCCTGCATCCACCCTGGCCGGCGAGCGCGGGTCTGGCGCTCCGGGCGAGGTGCCATCCTCGCCGCCCTTGTGTGCGGCCAGCATGCGCTCGGCGGCCTCCCAGCTCATGCCACGATCTAAATGCACAGTGTGCAGCAAGGCCGTCGCCCCACTGGCCTCATCCTGCAACAATGGGGACCCGGTGTGCTCGATCGTGTGTTGCTGAGGCCGTGCTCTGACGATGCGCGCTGGCTCCATGCGTCACACAGGCCGGTCTCATTTGTCGTCCCCCATGTGGCAACCACGGCGGCACGCCAGAGTCAAAGTACCTGTCACAAACCCCCCCCCCCTTGAGCTCTGCACACTAGAACCCCACCTCTCACCCTGAACAGCTGGACCGGGTCGGGCTCTAGCCGCACGCGCGTGGCGCTTAGCGTCTGCGTGCCCACGTCCAGCGTCCCCGCCCGGCCTTGCTCCCGCACGTGCAGCTCCAGTGCCGCCTGGAACATGTCAAACAGTTGGCGCTGCTGGACCGGGGCCAGACCCAGCAGGCGGTTGAGGAAGCGGGGCACGTCAGAGCGGTCCCTCTCCTCGATCTGGCCCAGCCTGCGGGGCACGCCAATGTCAGATGCCAGGAAGTTCTGGATGGCAGAGGACAGCGGGTGCTCCTCCTGGGCCGGAGATTTACCGGGCCCGGATGAACGGAAGGGACCCAGTCGCAGGATGCCCACCGCCAGCAGGTACGCCCGCAGCCTGCCGAGGTAGTGCTCCGCAGGTACCGCGGGGGGCTCGCCGTCGGGGCCTGGTGCGGCACACAGGGTGGGGTGGGCTGGGGAGTGTGAGGAGATGGGTGGGAGGGGAGTCGACGAGAGCGGCTGCACTCGAGAATGGGCCGAGGGCAAGCGGGAGAGGGGCACGTGGAGTTGCCCCACGGTGGACGCCTCCTGATGGCGCATGCATGCAGAGCCCAACCATGAGGAGCTCCCGCCGCAGGGCACAGGCCCACCTGGATCCACTCCCCGCCAGCACCCCCCGACCACGCAGTGCATGGCAGGCAGGCTGCCCCCCAAAAGGGGAGCGCACCGGTAGGTCCCGCAACGATGACCTGCCGCCGTCACCAGCCCACGTCCCCGGCTCGCACCCCGCCCTGGCACCCACCTTCCCGGCAGGTCTCGGGGAGCAGGTCGGGCTTGTGTGACTGCTGCAGGATGACGCTGTACATGGTCCTCAGTGCCTGCTGCCCGGCGCGCGACTCGTAGTTGAACCCCAGGTTCCCGGGGCCGGCCTTGCGGTCGCCCTGTAGGTGGAAGGGGGAGGGAAAGGGTGGCTGGAAGTGGGTTGGCTGGCGATGGGCGCGGCACCGCCAGGCCACACCATCTGAAATTCATGTGCCCCTCCTGCGTGGGAACCCCAGGCAAGCACCCCATGTACGCCTGTCGTGACCGCCTCTCCCATGGACTGCACTTGCCTGAGAACATATACGTAAGGTTTTCCTGTCCCCTGTGACGCACTCGGGCCCCCCCCACCCGAGACACAGCACCCTCTTCACACCTGGGTCAGGGCACCCAGGGTCTCCAGGCGGCGCGACACGGCGGCGGCAAAGCGCGCCTCCCCGCCCAGGGGCGTGACCACCAGCTTGTACTCCGGCCCCGAGGCCTGGTTGGCGCGGTGGCTGCGCCCAAACTGCTGGATGGCCTTGTCCGCCGACCAGGGCAGCTCCAGGGTGAGGTGCACGCGCCGGCGCTGATTCCCTGCACGCCGGTCGGCGTGCAGGGAGATGCCGGCGGAGGCGGCCTCGCTGATGATGGCCACCAGCTTCTCCCCGGCCATGAAGGACTGGCGCTCATGGATGTTGATCATCTCTAGCGTGGCGCCTGCAGGAAAGGAGGGGAGGGGTTGTTTGAGATTCCCATCATCCCAAGGAGGGAAAGTCAGGATGTGTACTCGAAACGACACATGGGACCAGGGGCTTGCACCTTTCCATCACAGAAAGCCTGGGCCACCCAGGCCCATGTCTCTCTGCACTTCAGCCCTGCCGACCCCAGCGTCCACTGCACTTCAGCCCTGGCAGACACTCCCTGCCACACAGGGAGGCCACCACATCCAGACAGCAATACTCCTGCGCACCCTTCTCGACGCCCGAGGCGTTACGCGCCTCGTACGTGACCGTGCGAGACGACTTAGAGCGCACAAGGCGACCCTTTCTCCCCGTCATCTCCGCCACCTTCTCCGGCCCCCCCAGCTCGTCGATCAGCACGTCCAGGGGGTTGTTGGGGAGGCCCAGGTTCCCCACAGCCGCCAGGATGGACTCGCGCCGTTCCAGTGCCGTAGCGTGGGCGGCGGCAAACTTTTCCCGGCGCAGGATGGCCAGCGCCGCCTGTTCCTGCCTCTACAGAGCGAAGCAAGAAGAAGGGGGGCCTTTCGGTGGGAATCTCCTGTGTCGGCCATGCATGGGCGGGGGCCACATGCCGACGCAGGAGCGGATTGGCACGAGCGCCAAGTGGAAGGAGGCAGCAGTGCCTGGTGCCCCTCAAGCATATGATGGCATGAATAAGTTTGACCAAGGACTTTAGGTCCCCAATTGCCAGCCAGGGCAAACACCCACACCCCGCCCAGCACCTTGGCTGCTGCCTCAGGGGTTTCTTTGCTGTCTTCCTCACTGACGCCCTGCTTGGAGCTCTCAGAGTCGGACTCGAGACCGATCTCGGCCTCACTCTCCTCACTCTCCTCCTCCTCCTCTCCGGAGGTGTTCTCAGTTTTACCGTCACCAGAGTCCTTGCCCGAGACGGAGGCCTCCGAGACGGATGACTGTAGCGACAGTGGGTCCGAGGGGTGGCCATCAGTTGAAGGACGATATCGGTCATCATCCAGGGAGCACATGCTGCTTACAGGGCGTCTGGTGACCTGCCAGACACGTGCAGGGTGAGCAGGAGACCCCTCCACCCACACGTCGACACCCTACCCAGACGCCGACTGGCCAGGAGGCAAGCATCCTGCTTGCCAGGTCACCCCACTCACACAACCGCCGGCACCATATCCCCTCACCCTGCGCGGACGCTTGCTGGGCGGCTGCGACGGCTCGCCCTCCATCAGGGAGGACAGGGAAGACGACAGCACATCGCTCGAGTCCGAGCCATCCTCCTCCGAGTCGCTGTCCTCCTCAGAGATGGATGTTTCAGAGTGCACGCCCTCGTCCTCGCCAAACTCCTTGTACCTCACCGGCTTGGCCTTGGCGGTCCGCCCCACCATCTCCCTGCCCTCCGTCGCGGAGCGCTGGAGGCCCTCGCTGGCGCTCCGGCCGTGGTACTCCTCGTCGGATCCCAGGTCCGATTCTGCGTTGGGTGAGGGAGGACTGGTGCAGTGAAGAGCCTGAGGGGCAGACGGGCCATGCAAGCATCACCCACCCTCGCGCTCCCTTAGTTCTATGATCATCAGCTGCGACGCACCGTCCTCCTGGTCCCACAGCGCGGGGCTGGCTGGCATGGGGTAGTACTCTGTAACGAGCCGCGAGAGCAGCTCCTTGGGGCCTGGAAAGCGCGAAAGAGGAAAATCGGGTGGCAGGAAAGGGTGATGCAGCTGGGGTTGGGGAGGGAGAGCATGGTAGGCAGCAAGGAGGGAGGATCAAAGAGGGTTGTGCGCATGGAAATAGAGGGATTGAATATGCATCTCCATGGGGAGCCAAGCACCCTCGAGTTGCCCTAAGAGAGTCGCGTGGATGGCCAGGCCCCTATACCCACTCTACCCGTCGGGGAGCGGCACGCCACACGCCCTACTCCCCTCTTTCGCCAAACACACCTGACACAAAGTCATCGAGCTCGTCTCCCTTCTCCGCCACCACGTCATTGGTGCGGGCCTCCCCCGTGGACTGCAGCCCGATGACGATGCACTTGCCCTCCTCCACCGCCGCCTTGGACATGCGCACGACGGCAGGGACCTGCGGCGCGTGGCAGCGAGGGGGAAAGCGGGTCTCGTTTGGGGCCGCGGGGTTCCCAGGCTTACTTCTCGGGATGCCGGTGCTTCAAGCACGCGAGCCCTGCCGGCAGGACCCTACAGTGTCTCGCCTGGCCTTCCCCATCCTCCCTCAAAGCCACTTGCGTCGCTCACCTTGGCAGCCATGCACATGTAGCGAAAGAAGCGCTGGTGGGAGCCCCAGAAGGCACGCAGGCGCAGTGTGCGTGCGTCCTGCAGGCCCGACCCCTTCTTCGTGTCCACCTTGGCCAGTCCCGTGGGCCCGAGCGCTTCCAGCTGCGCACGCGTGGGGTGAAGGGGGCCCCGGTTTCGACTGCTCGGATGATGAGTGCCAGACCTGTACTGCAGCGTGTCCCTTCTGCAATGGCAATACCCTCCTCCTCCCCCCTCTTCCAAAAACATGGAGAGGCCGCACCTGCTCCTCCGCATACATGAACTCCCGGTACAGCTCCAGCCACATGCGAGCAGCATCAGCGTACTGCGAGGCCACGGGCTCCTCCAAGGGCACCGTCACGGTGAGGAACTCGGAGCCGGCGTAGGAGAGCGTGCGCGAGACGTACATGCCCTGCGCCTTCATGTCCATGGCGACGAGCTCCAGGGTGGCCATGTTGGCCGCCTGGGTCCCCTTGCCCTGTGTGTGTGAAGGAGGGGAGTTTGTTTGTTATTATTGGGAAGTTGGGAGAGGAAGGGGCTTGAACACAGCGAGCACTGGTGGAGGGAATGGGAGCCCGGAGCGCCCCGAGGACCTGGGGCCAAGGGTCTGAAGGGGATCCCAAAGGTATGCAGGCCAACCCGGGTGTTGGCCCCTTCAACCGCAGAGCCCTGGTCATAACACAAACCCTTCAAATTCAGACCCTGCGGTTCTCGCACCCACCTGCACGGCCTCCAGAAACTTGGCAAAGGTGGGGAAGGCAGAGCCGCCCAGACCCCACAGTCCCAGCCGGACCATGTACCTACATGGCAAGGGATGGCCGAGGGTGCTCGATGCCGGCGTGACTGCTACTCGCTCAGAAAGGGAATTAGGTTGGCCAGCGGCAGACGTCAGGAAGGCGGTGGAGGCCCTCAACCCATTGCACTCCAAGCACCACCTCTCCACCCAACCACCCACTCACCCCATGTTGCGTGGTTCGGAGGCTCCAGTGGCCGAGCAGTACACCACTCTCGCCAGCGGCAGAGCAGCCTGCAGGTTGCTCACTTGAAGGCCCACCTTGGTGGCGCGCGTCCCTGCTTCTGGCACCAGGTTCTTGGCCTTGTGACCTGAGGGCGAGCAGGAGGCCGGGGCGGGAGTATGCGCATGGGCCTGGGCAAATGCTCCGTGGCAGGCAAGGGCCGAGCTTGTGCTCCTCTGCCTGGCGCCTCGACGGCCATGCCCCCGTGAAACCTTCACACTGCCTAGCCCATCTCCAGCCCCGGCAGCACATCTTTACCCCTGCCCAAGCCGCCTCCCCACACACTCACTCTCGTCAAACAGGATGAGGCCGTCGAAGTCCTTCCCGCACCACTCCACCAGCTGCTTGTACCGCGATTGAAGCTGCGTCATGGGCGCGAGAGCTTGAGGGTGAGGGGCTGGCATGTCATCGGGCGTGGCATGGCCTCATCCATCGGCTCGCCACAACTGCTGGCGACCTTGGCTGGCCCTGCATCATCCATGCAGCACCTTTGACCTCGACTCTAGCCCCACACAGGAGTCAAGAAACGGCATATCAGGAAGCCTATGCCCTTGGCCCTGCAGGTTCACCTTGTCAGACTGGGAGACGAGAGAGGCATAGGTCAGGAACACAACACCCTCCTTGATGCCGATGCGCTTGGAGTCCAGCTTGCCGTAGGGCAGCTTGTTCAGCGAGTGCAGAGGAATCTCGGTGGCTGCCGGTTGGTGTGGGAGGTGAATGTGCGTAGGTGAATGCCCAGCTGGTCCCAAACAAGACTGCAGGCGGCTCCCTCCGGCCCATGCCGACCCCATTGCCCCTCCTCCCCATCACCCTCCACGCCAGGCGGGAGCCAGGCCCAAGTGCACACCGACCTCCAACGTCGTCGAGGTCCCGCCGCGCGTCCACCCGAAGGTCCGGCCCAATGGTCAGCCAGAGGTGGCGCCGCCGGCCGCGCCGCCAGTTCTCCAGGATCAGCCCGGCGATGGTCCGGCCCTTGCCCACCCCCGCGCCGTCCCCGATGAAGAAACCGCAGCGGGAGCCGTCGGGCAACAGCTGCGAGGGGGGAGGGGAGAGAGGGATGGAGCATGGAAGTGCGGCGTGGGGCGCGGTGCTACGAGGATGGATGGATGCTGTATGCTTTGGGCGGGGGGGGGGGGTGCCATGCGGCCACAGGACAAAGGCATGCACCCCATCATCGTGTTTCATGGTAACCCCTTCCCCAGCCTCCCACCGTCACATGCAGATATGCCCATCCCTAGTTGCCAGGACCGGGTTTCCTCTTTCCCCTAATTCCTTCGCCCCCACACAAAAAAGGAAGAATGACCTGCTCGTGGCGCTGGCAGGCATACACCACGCTCTCCAGCTGCAGCGCCGAGAGCACCCCCGCGTCCACCAGCTCTGGATGGGCGCCGAGGCTGTATTTGACGTCAGGCGGTGGCACTGCGGACAGAGAGGACGTCTCCACCACTGGGTCGGGGTGGGGGAAGCCGTAGGGGAGCTTGGCCGGCTGGTAGGTCTGCGCGGGGGGGGGGGTTGGCGAAAAGGGTTCATGCCAAGCTGCGAGCGGCGTCGTGCGGGGGCAGCAGCAAGGGTTGCGCCTCGTCAGCACTCATGAATCCAGGATCGCCAGCCCTCTGAGGGCTGGTAAATAACGAAGATGGAGCCCAGAAGGGGAGGGTGGAACCCGCCACCACAAGCGTGCACCGCCAGAAATCCTGGCACACAAACCTACTTCCCACCTCGAAGACCTCCCCATCCTCGGCGTGGTGACCGACATCCTCAAGCTCGACATCCTCCTCCTTCTCCTGCCTTTCCTGGGCACCCGGGACAGCCTGGCAAGGGTGAGCGGCCACTGGGATGGCGTGGGCAGGAGTCCACAGAGTGGGACATCGACCAACATCGCGGCCTCATGCTCTGCTGACTGGCACCCAGGGAGCCCATGGACAGCCGGACCCCGACTGCACGCCCAGAGGCATGGTACCTGCTGGAGGACAGCTGGAGGTACGGTGGGCTGAGCCCTGGCAGGCCCGGCCTCGGCTGGGGTGGGTGCACCTGCCTGACTTCCATTTGCCTGGGCTCCCGCGGCCTGAGCTTGGGCGTGTTTTCGCAGAGCCTCCTGTAGCATGGAGTGGGGGCTGACACATCGCACAGGTGGGCACCGCACAACGTCTGTCGGCAGCAGCCGATCCAACAGGCCTTGTCTCCCCACGCCCGCGCCCCATTCCCACAGGCCTCAGGCCCCTGCGCCTGTCCCGGGGAGCACCCCGTCCACACCTGCAACCTCGAAAACTCGAGCCGCGAACTGTACACAATGCGCGTGGCCCGGAAGCGCACATCCTTTTCGCGCTCGAGGTCTATATCCAGTCGCTGACTTGTGGAGCAGTGGGGGCAGACATACTCCTTGTCTGCCAGCACCACCAACAGCTTCCCCACCAAGACTGGGAGGTGGGGGTGCGGGTGCTGGGTGTTCCTCCGGAGACAGGGCTTCCTAGGCAACAGCAAGGGGCTTCTCTAGACACGACACAAGCCCCATGCTGGCACGAGGATCTCAGCGCCATCAACCCCTCTCCCGCACGCACTGTCGACGTTTTTATGGCAGCTCCCACACTGAATCTGAAGCACGACGGGGTTCAGCAGGCGCTGCATGTGCTCCTGAAACGCGGCCTGCACCCTTGGATCCGCCATTATGTGGATATGTCACGGCACGCCGGAGTCAAACTGGTGTGGATGCTCGGCGAAGGGGATTCCTCCGTCAGGTTTCGACAGAGGAGGCATTTAGCAAGGGCACACTTCCCATGTCATGCACAGCCTCCAGCTCCAATGGTAGAAGCTGTTGTGTGTATCTCGCATGGATTAGGGCTTGCATGAATGGTCAGTCGAGCGGGCTGGGTGCAGCGAGGGGGGCCCACACCTGTCCTTCAAATTGGCCGCAGGGGTGCGACCGTGCTGGGCATGCTCTCCAGGGGTTCCGACCCACGTCCATGTCGGTGGGACGACGAATGCCCGCAAGGCCATGCACAATCAGAGCGATCTCAAGGTCCAATATCGGGAAAGGGAACATAAATATGCTGCTCACGCCCTGATAATCACCTTTGGGGACTTGTTTATCCTCGCACGAGACGATCACAATGGCTTTCGACTGGGCAGGGTGGGCCCTCAAAGTTGGTAGCATGGTGAGTGCTGGCAGGCAAGCACGCGATCTAGATGCCATACAAAACCTGCAATTTTTCATTTGTTCCAATGTATCCATCCAGGGGGCGGGCGTCACGCTCGCGCTGCTTGCTGCCCTCGTCTACTTCCAGGAGAAGCTGGTGAGGGGTGCCCTGGCCATGGGAGGTGCTGTCGAGCCGGAACGGCCGCCCTCGTTGCCCCCTTCCCTTCATAACGCCCTCCTGCTCCATCTCATACCACAGATATACGTCCCGCGCCTGCCTGGCATGCCTGCTGCCTACCAGTTCTTCCCAGCCGAGTTTGGACTGGAGCATGAGGACGTGTGGCTCTCGGTCCCAGATGGCGTGCGGCTGCACGCCTGGTTCATGTGGCTCAAGGGTTTGACCCCGGAGCAGCGCCGCCGGCGACCCACGGTCGTGTTCTTCCAGGAGAACGCGGGGAACATGTCGTACCGGTGAGGGGAGGGAATAGGGGTTAAGTTGGGGATGTGGGTTTTTTTGCATGCCCACCTGTTCCCAAGGGGGACCCAACTCCTTGTCTGAGGACGTCAACACCTCCATGGTCTCAACCTTCGGTGTCCAAGTTATGCCCCCTGCCCATCTCCCACCACACTCTGCCACCCTGCCCACCTCACACCACACTCTGCCACCCTGCCCACCTCCCACCACACTCTGCCACCCTGCCCCTCTCCCCACAGGCTGCACTTCCTAGGTCCCCTGGCCGACCTGCTGCAGGTCAACGTCTTCATCCTGGGGTACCGCGGGTACGGCGAGAGCGGCGGCGCGCCCAGTCAGCGCGGCTTCCAGATGGACGCCGAGGTGGCGCTGCAGCACGTGGCTGCCCGGGCCGACGTTGACCCCGCCAAGCTGGTTGTGTTTGGGAGGTCCATCGGCGGCGCAGTGGCCCTCCACGCTGCAGCCGCCACCACCGTCAAGGTACGCTGCCTGGGGTCTGGGAATAGAGGCGGGGTTGATCCCATGGTCGGCGTGAACTTTGCTGCGTTTCCATACTCTTGCTGGACTCAGTATGTCATCACCAATGTCTCAGATCGCGGGCCTGATCATCGAAAACACATTCACCTCCCTGGAGGACATCGTCCCGCTCAAGATCCCGTTCCTGGGCTTCCTCATTGGGCCCAATCGGTGAGGGACGCGAGCATGCATGTACTGGGTTCTGAGGTCGATGGACTGCCCTGCTCGCATGACGTCAGAGCGTGGGCAGATCCCAGCATTCACAAGATGCGTCGCTATTCCCATCACATCACAATACCCATGGCACTCCGTGCAGGTGTGCCAACTGGCTGCTCAGGAGCAGGTGGGACAACGTCAGCGCAGCAAAGCACCTCACGGGCACCCCCATCCTGTTCCTGTCCTCTCTGAGGGTGCGGTGTCGGGGCGGGGTCGAACCTGGGGTCCCAGTAGGGTCTCACTGTCCTCGCAAGCCACCCCCCCCCCCCGTCGCGCGCGATGGAAGGAACCCATGCATGGGCTTTACGCGTCCTTGCAGCCGCAACCAGCCTCGTGCAAAACCCTGAGGCTCATGGCCCTGGACGTGCAGCGGAAAACCCTCACGTCCATTTCCTCTTTCCACCCGGCCGCCGCAGGACGAGATGCTGCCGCCGTCCCAGATGCAGCGCCTGTACGCCCTGCACGGCAGGACGCCGTGGCGCATGCTCACCTTCCCGCAGGCGACGCACATGGACGCCTACATCGTCGCCCGGCGGGAGTACTGGCCCGCCCTGCAGGCTTTCTTCTACGACCTCTTTGCGGGGCAGGCGGACAACAGGCCACGGGGGGATGCGCCGGGGACGCAGACGGGGAGCAGCGGCCACGGCGTGGCCCCGGACTGGGACTCCGACACCTCCAACACCCCCTCCGACTGGGAGGCGGTGCCCCGGCCCGGGGAGTGAGAGTGGCGGGCGAGCCTGTGGGCTCGAGGGACCCAGCAAACGCGTGATCGTCTCTCGGAGGGTGGGAGCGTACCGAGGACGCACCAACAGTCATTGGGGACCAACCCCTGTACTCTTCAGCGCTCTCGATGGCTTGCGGGCGGGGCGTGCCAGCGAAGGAGCGTGGGCCACGCACGAACGAAACGAGGGCGTACACTCTGGTGCACCCTGCTGCTGCCTGCGCTGCACCCCCCATCGGCGCTGTTTTCCCTTTCACAGGGCGTGTACCGTGCATGTACGCTATGCAACGCCGCGTCGGGGTCAGAGTCAGTCAGTGCCAGGCCTGCATTCACTCGTCGGTCAGTCGCCCCGGTCCGCCTGCCGCGCCCGGGCCAGGTTGTTCCGGCTCCGGATGGCGCCCGCCCCCGTGCCCAGGGTGGGCAGGCAGTGCACGGACATGTAGGGGGCCCGGGCGCCGGGTGTCTGCAGCAGCGGCCCCGGCAGCTCCAGCCGCCCCAGCTGCAGGGTGTCCACCCCCGCCAGCTCAGCGGGCGGCAGGGGGGCGAGCAGCAGCACCCGCCGCCGCTCGCCGTCCACGGCCCGGACGATGCCGACGCCCAGGCAGCGCGGCCCCAGCAGGGTGCGGGGGGCTCTCGGTGCTCGTACTGCAGCCTCGGCAAGCAGCGGCACTGCGTCTTCTCGTGATGCACACTGCGCCCGGGCGCCCTCCGAGCCATCGCCATCCGTTCCTGCGGCTCTGCAACCCCCATCCGCCTCGCCCCCCCCCCCGCCGCCACCAGGAGGCGCCCCGCTGCAGCACAGCCCGACCACGCTGCAGTTCAGTGCGCGCGCAGCCTGGTCGGCGGCGAGGGGCCGCGTGAAGAGGGACTCCAGGCGCAGGTCGTCCCAGGCCGCCTCGTACGGCACGGCCGCGGCGAGCGCGTCGCCCGGCGCCGCGCCATGGGCCAGGGCCCCGCCCTGGCCCATGGCGGCCGCACAGCGGCGGGCGAAGGAGGCCCACTGCGCGCCGCGCAGGTCCACGGCCGCCGCGCCGGGGCGCGGCGCGGCACCCCCGGGGTCCTCGCCGCCCGGTCGCGGCGCGGCGGGGGAGGCGGGCCCGACAGCGCCGGGCCCGCGCAACGGCGGCAGCAGCCAGATCCGGGGCTGCAGCGGCGGGGCGTGCGCGGCGTCCGGGGCGCCCTCCTCCGCCCACCACGCGCCGGGGGGGAGGTCCCGGCGCGGGTCGCCGCAGGAGACGTGGGCGACGCAGGCCGGGCGCGCGGCGGCGAGCAGATCGCGCAGCGCCTCCAGCCCCGCGCCGCGCGTCCAGCCATGGGTGTTGACCAGCAGCGGCGCGTCGGGGGCCAGCGCGCCGAGCGCGGCGCGCAGCGCCGCCACGCAGGCCGCGTAGCGCTGGGGGTGGCTGGCGGGGGACACGTCTCCCACGAAGTAGGAGGCCAGCGGGGGGTGGGCCGGGTGCAGGAAGGGCGGGCCCGTCAGGGGACGGGACACGAGGCTCAGCGACACCAGGCCGGGCGGGCCGAACTCCGGCTGGCCGCAGTCTGCGTGCGTGGATGCGCTGATCCAGGCTGAGTTCGTTGGTTGTTGTGACACCTTGTGCGATGTGTGGAGTGAGAGCATCCAGGCCACCTCAGGGGACTGAAACGGTGAGCCCTCCTGACACGGTGGGCCTTGTCTGGGAGTCACCGTGTTCATGCATTCTCCCCTCCATTCATTCCACATCCATGCATCACAACTCGCCTGTTTCCAGGTAGGCCACGCTACTGTGCGTGCTCAGCAGCTCATTGACCAGCAGCCTGCCCAGCGTGGATTTCCCCACCTTCTTGGAGCCCACCACGGCGTACACGGCCCCAGGGTAGGCCAGGCCCGCCATCTCCTCCACCGCCTGCGACCAGATGTCGGGGGTGGCAAGGCAGCCGGGCGCGGAGGGGTCGTTGTGCAGCCAGGCTTGGTAGCCGACATCGTCCGCCATGCGCGCAGCAGTGGTCGACCCCAAGCCCCCGCTCAGCCGCTGCTCTGCGGGCAGGGGTCGCAGCTGCAGGTAGAGGACGGACGCCGTGGGCGCAAAGGGAAAGTGATTGCCCTCGGCCGCCTGGCTGATGAGGAGCGGGCCGCTGTTCACTGCATCCGCAGCGATCGAGCAGACGCTGCCTGAGCCGAGGGTCGCACTGTGGGTATGTGTGCCGATATGGATGCATGCTGATCAGAGAATTGAATTGATTGCCGCTTTAAGACACACAAAGGTTCACAGTGAAGGTGACGGACATAGCGGGGGTCAGAAGAGTACATTAGGCACCCGCACATGCACATTCTTGACCCCCTCACCCATTGAAGAGCGCCCTGCCTCGCATGACATGGAGCACAGCCTCCCCGAGGAACACGAGGGGCTGTCGTGGAGGTGGGAAGAGTAGGAATATTTGATGATGTCATTGCGAACGCCACCCTGCACTAGCGTACCTTGCTAGCCTGCACCTACACAAGGAGCATCCATGCTTCGTGCCTCACCTTCCCAGGAGGCAGCGTGGCGTGCAGCACAGAGCCATCCTGTCTCAAACCGTATGCACCGGGCTTGATGGGCTTCTTGGGTGTGGCCAGGCTCTCAAGTTGGTTGCTCGAGTTGCGTTTGGCCTTGGCCGGCATGGCGAGGCCTGGCCAGCGAGAGCTGGTCCGCTCAAAGGTTCAAAATTTTACATCTGTAAGCTGGTTCTCATATAAAACGCAGTACTCTTGGTCTCAAGGGCTCCTCTACAAGCTACGGTGGAAAGGGCTCGCATGATATAATACGAACTCGCGCCCACACCGGAACACGGACCACAGCAGGTTGCAGGCCCTTGTCGTTCCCAACCTCTCCCATCACCAGCCAAGTGCACGCATGCAAATATGGAGATACTCAGCATGGTTCTAGAGTAAGAATGAAATCCACTGGGGCAGCGCTGTGTGCAGGTACCCGACTTTCTCCTGCCGACCGTCCCTTTACCTCCAAGGTCCCAGTGCGATGTCAAGCGCGGCCTCGATGCAGCCACATCACGGCTAGTGGAACCCAGTTCAGACCATGCATTGACATCCACGATGTGAGCGGGGGGGTGCGAATGGGCATCCTATGCAGCATTGTGATTCTGAGCACTGGTTTGCTAGCCAACCCTCCGTGTACACGGCTGCAGGGTTCCGTCAAGCAGATCGTGGGCTCCTCCCTCAAGGACGGTGAAGGGTGAGAGTCTGAACTCCGTCTTTTGGATTCTATGTATTCGTCTTATAATGGACAAGCGATGCTGTACGAGTGCATGCGGATCTCACACAGGTACCTTCCCAAGACTTTGCAGACCTCCATTAGACCCCCCCTTTCTCCATCAATGCCACCCTGCAGCGCCGCTTCCGAGCTGAAGACCAACTTCGTGGCCACCCAGCCGTCGTCCTGGTTTGCTGAGCTCTTTGCGCGCGACAACCTCACTGGCGGCCATGTCATCATGCTGGGCGCCAGCGAAGCCAACGAGCGGGCGGCCATCGAGGCGCTGCAGGCCTACCCAGGTGGCCTCCAACTGGGCGGCGGGGTCACCGCGGAGAACGCTGCACGCTACTTGATGGCTGGGGCCAGCCACGTGATTGTGACCTCTTATGTCTTCCAGGAGGGCAGGCTGAATGAGCGACGCCTGGCCGGCCTGGTGGGTGGTTGCGTTTGAGGTTTGGGGGGGGGGGGGGGGGCGGGGCGGGCGTGTCATCAAGGTCTGCCTTCCTGGTGGCAGACTGCGCGGACGATGGCTAGCGCAGACGGCAGCACCAAATGGGATGTTCGTCGACGGAGGCGCAATGCACCCCTCACCTCCTCCGCATGCCCTCTCTGCTTCAGGTCGAGGCTGTTGGCAGCGACCGCCTGGTGCTAGACCTGAGCTGCAGGAAAAAGGACGACGGCCAGTACTACGTTGTCACTGACCGCTGGCAGCGCTTCAGTGACCTTGCCGTGACGTGAGTCTGGAGGGAGAGGGCCGCAAGGAGGGTGACCAGGTCTGACCACTGCTCCAGGGCCAGGAAGCCCTGAATTTCATGGAGGACCCTCGAGTACAGTTCCCCTGCATGTTTGGCGGAGTGCTCCACGACCCCCCGCTCCCCACCCCAAGTCGCTCTCCATTCCTCCTTTCCTCAGTGAGGCCACGCTGCGCCAGCTGGGCGCGCGCTGCGCGGAGTTCCTGGTGCACGGCGTGGATGTGGAGGGCAAGCAGCTGGGCATCGACGAGGAGCTGGTGGGCCTGCTGGGCGCGCTGTCGCCCATCCCCTGCACCTACGCCGGCGGCGCCCGCACCCTGGTGGGTGGGCTGCATGGCTGCGACCATGGTGGTCATGTCCAGGGGCTCTGCCGCGTGGCCCCGTCGACATAGGGCCGGCTTCACCTCCACCCCCCCCCCGCCCTCCCTCAAACACCCATGGCCAGGCCGACCTTGATCGCGTGGCGGCGGCTGGAAAGGGCCGCGTGCACATCACGGTGGGCAGCGCGCTGGACGTCTTCGGCGGCGCCCTGCCCTACGCCGACGTCGTGGCGTGGCACGCCCGCCAGCGAGGAACGTGATGCTGTCTGCGTGCGAGCACGCCTGCAAGCTCGTGCCCTGCCTCCCATGCGTGTGCGCCCCCCTGTTCATCAATGGCGTGGTATCTTACAACCAGCAGTCATGCGTCAGGGGGGTGGTTGTTGAGACCAGGAGACCGGGGGGGATCTCACCGCTCCCCGCATCGTTGCCTCTCTTCCCCCGCAAACCCCCTAGTACTCGTCGCCCTCGTCGTCGTCGGCGTCAGCCGACTCGGCCCCGACCTCCTCGTAGTCCTTCTCCAGCGCGGCCAGGTCCTCGCGCGCCTCGCTGAACTCGCCCTCCTCCATGCCCTCGCCCACGTACCAGTGCACAAAGGCGCGCTTGGCGTACATGAGGTCGAACTTGTGGTCCAGGCGCGAGAACACCTCTGCGATGGCGGTGGAGTTGGAGATCATGCACACCGCGCGCTGGACCTTGGCCAGGTCGCCGCCGGGGACGACGGTGGGCGGCTGGTAGTTGATGCCGCACTTGAACCCGGTGGGGCACCAGTCGACGAACTGGATGGTGCGCTTGGTCTTCACCGTGGCCACTGCCGCGTTCACGTCCTTCGGCACCACGTCGCCGCGGTACATGAGGCAGCAGGCCATGTACTTGCCGTGGCGCGGGTCGCACTTGGCCATCATGGAGGCGGGCTCAAAGGCGGAGTTGGTGATCTCCGCCACCGACAGCTGCTCATGGTAGGCCTTCTCCGCAGAGATGACGGGGGCGTAGGAGGAGAGCATGAAGTGGATGCGCGGGTAGGGCACCAGGTTGGTCTGGAACTCGGTGATGTCCACGTTCAGCGCACCGTCGAAGCGCAGCGAGGCGGTGAGCGAGGAGATGACCTGCGCGATCAGGCGGTTCAGGTTGGTGTAGGTCGGGCGCTCGATGTCCAGCGACCGGCGGCAGATGTCGTACACCGCCTCGTTGTCCAGCATCACCGCCACGTCGGTGTGCTCCAGCAGGCTGTGGGTGGACAGCACGCTGTTGTACGGCTCCACCACCGCGGTGGACACCTGTGGGGTGGAAAGGGGAATCAGACGTTCTGGCGAGTGATGTAGACTGTGAGCGGACAAGCGTTGAGGCAAGGCACGTCCTCCGCCGACCATCTCCACCTCCCCTCTCCCTTGCACCCACCCCACCTGGGGCGAGGGGTAGACGGTGAAGCCCAGCTTGGACTTCTTGCCGTAGTCCACCGACAGGCGCTCCAGCAGGAGGGAGCCCAGACCGGAGCCGGTGCCGCCGCCCACGGCGTTGAACACCAGGAAGCCCTGCAGGCCCGTGCAGTTGTCGGCCAGTTTGCGGATGCGGTCCAGGCAGATGTCCACGATCTCCTTGCCAATGGTGTAGTGGCCGCGCGCAAAGTTGTTGGCGGCGTCCTCCTTGCCGCTGATCAGCTGCTCGGGGTGGAACAGCTGGCGGTAGGTGCCGGTGCGCACCTCGTCGATCACCGTGGGCTCCAGGTCCACGAAGACGCAGCGCGGCACGTGCTTGCCGGCACCCGTCTCGGAGAAAAAGGTATTGAAGGCATCGTCCGTGGCGCCGAAGGTGCGGTCGGAGGGGACCTGGCCGTCGGGCTGGATGCTGCGCATGGCGGGTGGGGGGCGAAAGGGGGACTCGGGTGGGCTCAGCTGGGCGGGTAGGGGTGCGAGCAGGGCCGCCCACCGGACGGCAGTGTCGGTCGGCGATCGTCGGCCCGGAACACTTCTCCTCACCCGTGCTCGAGGCAGTAGAGCTCCCAGCAGGCGTTACCGACCTGGATGCCGGCCTGCGGAAGGGGAAGCACGGGGCTGGATCACGGGCCGTGTTGCGCCGGACTGCCGAGTCATGGCCCGGACACCATGGCCCGGGCCTGCCAGCAGATGGTATGGAACATAACAGCGAAAGGGGACCGTGTACATGCCTGGGCACGCACACAAATTTGAACTGGGGCGCAGTACAGGTGGAAGGCGAGCTACCGAGTATGACCACGGGAATATGAAGAGTGTCGAATGGAATGTCACGACATCAGTGAGGAAGTCAACAACAATATATAGAGTGGATAGGGCGGAAGGTGACACCCCAGCCCATCAACCGGGACGGACCTGGCCGATGTGGATACTGATGACCTCACGCATTCTGGCGGATCAAAGACGGAGACAAACGGGCCACGGGCCTGAAAGTCACCAATCTGGTGAGGAGGGGGGGCGGGGAGAGCTGGCTGAAGAACCGGGGAGCTGTGCCGCTTGGGGCCCGGCGCCTGGACTTTGACGGTGAGGGAGGGGGACCCAGGGACAGACGGGGCATGGTATTCCTCCCTTCTACCGGTCGAGCATATGCACCCCACGAGAAAACTGGTGTCATGAAGCCTGTGCACGGTGTTCGAGAGAGGCTTTGCTGGTGAATAAAAATCGAAGGCTATCGAGACCATTTGGGTCCCACCATGCGTGGAAGGTGCCGACTCGACCTTCTGGACGGGGTCCTGTAGGAGGCCCGAGCCATGGCTCTGGCATTTGTGCAGAAGCTCGGCCAAGACGCATTCCAGTATGTCCTGGGGGCAGACAACACACCCGAGAATATCAATGGCTGCGATGAGCTGGTCGATCTCCAGTGTGGGCGCACGGTCTTCAACAGCGTCCCAGCCCGGATGCGGGCTGAGCTCTGGCTCTCGCAGATGCATCGGGATCGGGAGGCGGTGCAGGCCTGTGAGGAGTTTGCGCACCTGGTGTCACGGGTACGCGGGGGCCGGGCCTGGCAGGGTACCCGATTTTGTATTGTTCCACCAAACCCTAACGCCCCATCCGTGACCATGCTGGCCCTCGCACAGAGCCTGCCTTCCTCCGTCCAGTCGGAGATCGAGAAGGACCTCCACCGCACCTACCCAGGCCATTGGAGGTAGGCGCCCGGGGTGTGCGCGCCTCGCTGTGCTTGTTTGTGCCCAGGGATGGAGAGTCCTGTGAATCCCTTGGGGAACATGGCGGGTCTGGGATCGCCAAGCTCCTCCACCAATTTTCTTTACCCTGGTGTGTATGCCCTGAGATCCCTGCCCTGTCCATCGAGCATAGGCTGTCCACTCCACCGGGGCAGCGGGCCCTGTTCCGCGTCCTCAAGGCGTATGCGGTGGCGGACCCCAGCATCGGCTACACCCAGGGGATGAACTTTGTCGCAGGCCTCATCCTGTCGTATGTCCCGTCGGAGGCCGGCGCGTTTGGCGTGTTCTGGCTCATCATGCACGGCCGTGGGCTGCGCGACTGCTACAAGCCGGACATGAGCATGCTCCAGGTCTGGGGTGGCAGGGTGGAGGCTCAAGTCCTGGCTTGGATGGGTCAGCCTGCCCAGTTATCACCAGCATGTTGCCCAGGGACCCAGGATTTTACTGAAATGCACCACCAGCTCTCCAACGAGGCGGGTCGATGGCCCCCAGTGTGACACGGCAGCTCAGCAACCCAAATCGCCCCTCCGACCCCCCGCAGGTCCGACTGTGGCAAATGGGCAGGCTGCTCCCCCCCCGCCTGGCGGCGCATCTGGAGGCCCACTCCGTCCTCCCCGTCCTCTACGCCTCCAGCTGGTTCCTCACCTGCTTCGCCTCCGACTTCCCGCTCCCCTTTGCTGCCAGGATCATGGACCTGGTGGTCACCGACTGCTATGCGGCACCCATCATGAAGGTGCACGGTCTTTGTCTGCTTGTTTTCATTTTGGGGGAGGAGGGGGCGGATGGTCCTCCGTGGGAGCGAGGTCGGCGAGGGTCTGAGCTGACCCGGTCCTCCTTGGAGGTGTTTCTGTGACACGCGCACCTTGCCACACCCGACTTCATCCCCGCGCCATGTCCCCGACGCTCACCACCAAAGCCCCCTCCAAGCTGAGGCGACGTGGCGCCCACACTTGCTTGATACCCTTGGGAAACCCTTGCCCAGACACCCACCCACCACCCTCCCTCCTACCATCCCCACCTCACCAGGTGGCGCTGGCCGTCATGCGCGCCGCCGCGCCGCTGCTGCTGGAGGTGGAGGACATCGAGGCGGCGGTGGACTACCTGAAGAAGGACGTCCCGCGCTTGCCGCTGGAGGAGCTGCAGGAGATGCTGACGCTGGGCCTGACGCGGCCCTGGACCCCCCGCCAGCTGGCCGTCCTGGCAGAGCTCAACGGCAGCGAGACCGTGGCCCAGGCAGTGCGGCGCGTGGGTGGGAAGGGCGGTGCCGAGTCGCCGCGCGGCGTGGCGGGGCGGGGTGGTGCCACGCCCTCGGCCCCTAGTACGGCGGAGCCGAGCCCGCAGGAATCTGAGGCGGCGGGGCTGGGGCCGGATCGGGGTAGAGGGGGCGAGGCTGCGAATCCCAACACCGACGGCGAGGAGCTCGATCCTGGAACCGTGCTGCTCGTTGCCGAGGGCCGACAGCACCCGTCCATGCCCCAGCCGCCTTCCGGCACCCCCAGCATGAGGTCGCTGATTGACGTGTCCCCGCCCGCCGTCCCGCCGGCCTCCCTATGCATCGAGCCGGAGGTGGGGGCTGGCGTGGTGCTGGACAGCAGCCTGAGCGAGGCACTGTCGACCTTTGCCACCACGGCAGCCGCCGTGCCCCTGCACACGCGCCGGGCGCCATGCGCGCCGAGCGGAGACGAGCCGGAGCCGGGGCCGCCGCGCGGCACCAGCCCCGGCCGGAGCTGCGTGGACCTCACGGGCGTGTTCCGCCTCTCGCCGCCGCCGCCGACCTCGCCATTTGCGGCGGGGCGGGGCAAGAAGGGAATGAATGAGCCCAGGGCGTGGCCCGCACGCTTCTCACTGGGCGCTGCCCCCGAGGGCGCCCAGGCCGGCGGCCGCGGCGGTCCCCGCGCACCTGCGACCCCGGGCCTGGACCTGGCAGGGGACAGCTTTGGCAGCTGGAAAGGGAGCGAGGCCTCGACGGTGGCTGCCACGCCGACGCAAGTCACGCCTGCCCACTCTGGGCGCATGCTGGCGACCCTGGACGAGCTCCTGGGCGGCGGCATGTCCTGCGAGCAGTCCAGCAGCACCTCACTCCTCTGATGCATGGGGACTTTCCTCGGGAACTGAACCCCTCGTGACCTGTATACTGCCTGTACCCCCTCCTTTCCCACTTGTATCAAGCTCAACGGAAGATTCGGGAAGCGATGTGCAGAAAGTGTGTTTCATGTCGATGCCGGATCGTGCAGCCGTCCTCGTCAGCCCGGTGGACCACCAATCTCGTAACAGTTGCACACACCTCGAAACAGGACCTTGAGCCGATGATGGCGTTGCAACCCAGAAATCTCTCACATCCGTTCTCCAAGACAGGGTCCACCGTGCCGCATCTCAGGCAACAGTCCACACGACCCCGCGTCAGCTCCCGTCCTCGAGCTATTGCCCATCAACATATCGAGGAGTAATCTCGGCCCCGCATGTGAATGTGCGTCACGTTCTTCTTCTGGGACTGCCTTTTAAACCATGTGCTGCTGATTGCCTTCAACAGGGACGAGAAGCTGAGCCGGTAAGTCCGCACTGCCAGCAAGTGTCCGGAGGGGGGCCGGGATCCGCCCCATGCCATGCCCAGCCGCCCGGCCCGTCGGCACCCCCCTGCAGTCCTACGGTGCCAGCACATGTCTGGGATGGTGGAGAGGCAGGCATATTCGGGGGCCGGGACCAGCTCGGGGGTGGGACCTGGTGCGCAGCCAGCACAGAGGGCAAGGCTGCCTGGCTGACAACCTTCCGCCAGGTGGGGTTTTGCTGAGGCAGGAGTACTCGTTGCTTTCAAAGGAGCACTCTGTAGGATCTCACGAGTGCTCTGTGAGATGTAGATGAGGTACGAGACAGCCGCTGTCACAGAGTCTGCCCCCCCTTCCACCTCCACTGCCCTGATCCAGAAGGCCGCACCCTCTGCGGGACGTCCCAGCCGGGGCCTGCTGCCCGCAGCCTATCTCGCATCTGGCAGTGCTGAGTTGCCTGAAGAGTTTTTGAACGGCGTCGATGCGCAGGTGAGGCGCTGGGCGCCTGCCTGGCACTGCGCAGACACAGCGCACCACTCCCTGGGGTCGCACGGTGAGGACCCACCCCTTCACCACTGCAGGCGTTTGAGGGATTCAACCTGCTGCTGGTGGACCTGGTGCGCCGGTCCTGCGCCTACCTCAGCAACGGGCGGGGCGAGCGGGTGTGCGCGGGCGTGGACCCCGGCCTGCATGGCCTGGCCAACGGCCTCCTGGACGCCCCCGACTTTGCCAAGGTGCAGCACGGCAAGCGCCAGCTGGTTGCGTTGCAGCGGAGCGGGGCTTTTGATGGAGCCGACCTTCCCTGGGAAGAGGTGGGGCCTGAGTCTGCAGGGAGGAGGGTCTTGGATTTGGGTGGCCACAGGTTCGAAGGTGTTCATTGCTGCGTCCCCTGCGCCAGCTTCACAGCTCGGTACTGGCTGTGCCGACCGTCTGGGCCACGGCTCCAGCACTCACCCCCACCATCCCCGGGCCAGCTCTTTGGCATCATGTCCCAGCCCGAGGTCCTGGCGAGCGAGGCAGGGCCCCTGCCCGCCACCGGGTACGACGCCGCGTTCGAGTCCCTGGTCTCCGGCGTCTTCATCCCGCCCACCCACCTCCCCGCCCTGGGGGACGACTCGTGGTACGGCACCCGCAGCCAGACGCTGCTGGCAATCGGGCGCGACGGCAGGGCGCAGTGCCGGGAGCGCTACCTCGACTGGAGGGGGCCGCAGGAGGCCGAGTGGAGGGAGGTCGACCTCGACCTGCGAGTCGCCGTGCAGTGATGAACCGTGCTGTCACGATGCCGCCCTGCACCCTGGTCTGCCTGGCGTCCTGTGCCTTGAGAATGTTACATCAATCACGCTCCCAGGGGGTGCAGCACTGCCACTCAACGTGCAGGCAGACATGGAAGGGGGGGCGTGAGTGTGCGGGGAACAAAGAATATCTCAGGGAAAGGGAAGGAGGGGGGGAGGGGGGGCAATTACAGTATGGTCACTGGCGGTGGTGGCACAGCAGGACTGCGCATCGGATGCCTACCCCATCCTGCTCGGCAGCACTCTGCATAAATATCTCGGCCACTCGCCTGCAGCAGTCCTGTGCGCTAGAGCACAAGGACGTTGCGCTCATCTTCGGCCGGCGGCCCCGCCTCCAGGCCCTCGGTCAGCGTGCTGGCGCGGCGCACCTGGTGGCCCCAGTCTGTTGTGGCCAGCACGACGAGCAGGGAGGCAGTGAGCAGGTAGTTGCCCGTCACCAGGCCCCACCACAGGCCGCGCACGCCCCAGTTGAGGCGGAAGCCGAGGGCCCAGCCCAGGGGCAGGGCCACGCCCCAGAAGGAGGCGACGTTCAGCACGGCGCCCAGCGTCTGCCGCCCGCACCCGCGCAGCATGCCGTTCAGCGTGCAGTTGATGCCGTCCCCCAGAATGGCGCAGGCCACGATCAGCAGCGTGTCTGCCGCCAGGGAGATCACCTGAGCGGGGGTTCCGGGGGTTGGGTATGATTGCAAGGGGGACAGGTGGGGCTTACGAGTGACTGCGTGGGACGCTTGAGGTTGAGGTCCAGGTCCAATAGCCTGGCGTCACGCGCATGAGCCCTGCGACTGTCCCTCACTCAATTTGACGCCCTGGTCGACCTCGCCCAGAGGACCGCACCCGACCCCTTCCACAGTTGGCATCACCCCCCCCCCCCCCCCCACCCCCACCACCCACCCACCCACCCACCTCGGGCACGTTGGTGAGGATCTGGACGATGCCGAAGCGGCCAAACACCAGCACGGCGATGAGGAAGAGCTGGAGCAGGGAGGTGAGGAGGACGCCCGTGCAGGCCGCGCGCGCGGCGGCGCGGCCCAGCCCCGCGCCCAGCGCGTTGCCGACGCGCGTGGAGCAGGCGGCGGACAGCCCCGCGGGCAGCATGTAGAGGAGGGTGGAGATGTTGAGGCACACGCCCATGACCGCCAGCGTGACCTCAGGGTCAGGCAGCCAACCCGCCTCCAGCACGCAGACCTCAAAGGCGCTCCACTCCACCAGGACCATGGCTACGGAGGGCAGGCCGATGCGGACGTAGGAGCCCCAGCCGCGCAGAGCCGCGGAGCTCCTGGGGGCAAAGGGGGTGGTTGGAGGAGGGATGGGTTGGAAAAGGAGGGGGCTTTGGGTGATAGGGGTGGGTGGGGCCGGTGGGGTGGAGTGCTGATCTCGCTGCATCAGAGCAACAGGCAACAACACATGGCCTTGCATGACCACATGCACTCTGATTCCTGGAATTGGAGGTATTACGTGTGGAAACCTGGAGCAGGGGGTGTCACTGTGGCGCCAGTCCGAGACGCCCTGGTCCCTTGCACAAGCACCTCATGTCGAGGCTCAACCGGGTATACTCCGCTGGCAGTCACGGAGCAGGGCGAGGTCCTTTAGATCCCTTGGGAAAAGACCTCCCTCTCTCCCCCCAGACCATCCCCTCATTAAAACTGCACCAGCTCACCAGCCGTGCCAGGTCTGCTTGGGCGTGCCCTCCAGCCCCCTGTTGAAGCGCCACGTCAGCCAGGCCAGGGAGACCAGGAGCGTGGCCTCGGTGAGGTCCAGGGCCAGCGCGGCGCCGTCCAGGCCCCACCCCGCCCGCAGCACCAGGAGGTAGTTGTAGACTGGGGCCAGCAGGACTGCGATGGCCGCCGACCAGGTGGGCAGCCGGCTCTGGCCCTGGGCCAGCAGGTAGCGCGTGAGCACGCCATACAGCGCCCCCGCGAACAGGGCGGGGGAGCTGAGCCAGAGGAAGCGCGCCGCCCCCGCCGCGATGGCCGGCTCCTGGCCCAGCATGGTCATCAGCGGCGCGGCGTGGAACCAGCCGGCAGTGATGGCGCTGCAGAGGACCAGCGCCATGAGCACGGCACGCTGCAGCGCCAGGCCCACCGCGCGGTAGTGCGCGGCGCCGTAGGCCTGCCCGCACACGGTCTCCAGCACGCCTGCAAACCCTAGGACGATGGCCATGCCTGTGACGTTGAAGAAGCTGGTGGCCAGCAGGGTGATGGACAGCTCCAGCTTGCCCAGGCGGCCCACAAAAGCGATGCTGATGACGCTGAGACCGTAGGAGAGGAAGCCGGAGCAGACGATGGGCCAGGCCAGCTCGGTCATCCTGGGGTGCAGGAGGACAAAGGGTGTGGTGGGGGGGGGGTTGTTTGGGCGGGGCAGGCAGGGTGGGGCAGCCCTGGGGCTCGCAAACTCGGCATGGGGGGCATGGCACAGTGCGGGACCGGCACACCTCGACGGGCCCCACCCCCTCGTCACTCACTTTGCCAGCTCGTGTCGACACGCATCGGGGTCAAACAGTTTGTCATTTTCGTGCGAGAGGACGCTGCGGCTGGGAGCGGGGGGGAGGCGCGGTCCCGACGCCGAGGACATCCGGGGGGTGAGGAGGGGGGCCTCATCCCTCCAGGATCCCGACGTCTCGGCATCCATGGAGAACTTGAATGTTTTGTCCAGCTCGAATGAGTTATCGGGGTGGCCAAGATCAGTAAGAGGCGAAACGGGGTACGGGGGTTCCGTCGGCGCCATGTGGTGCGAGAAACTCGGAGGGTCCGAAAGATCCAGGGGTGCAGGCCTGAGAGTCTCTGCAATGGATTCCAATCGATTGCGACTCGGATTGTCTTTCCTGTGCGCCCAAATCGATGAGCTGATTGGTGGTGCACACCAACGCTGGACGAGACTTGCAGCACGACTTCCGCGCCCACAAGCTGGGTGCGCAAGTTCTTTGCTGCCACTTCACCAATTATAATAACAAAAGACAGGCAGGCACACTGTCCACAATGCTCCACGCGCTCTGTCCCTAGGAGTCGCGGTCCACTGTGAGCCGGATCGGAGGTCGTCAAGCACACTGCAGGATCCATGATTTGCCATGCTGGCAACTTCCGATCGTAGCACATGCGCGCAACAGCACGACGGCCCCGTGATCAGAGGAAATTGACGATTGTTGCAAGACAGATCTATTAAGTTGGGAATGATGGCCCATGCCGGCGAGCAGGCGGCTGGAGATGGGAGCGGTCTGGCACCGGCCACCGTAGCGGTGGCCGTGGTGATTGCGGGATCTGCGGCAGTGATCGTGGTGCAGCTGCTCCGTTCCATCCTTTTGAGGGTGGCCGGTATATACAGGTGGCTCAGTCCGACCAGGGATGCACCTGCATCCCGCGCCGCCCCTCCCCAGTCGGACGACTTCAGGCAAGGGAAATTGAGGGATGGAAGATGGAGTGGTCCCAATGCTATTCTTCCATAAGCGATCCCCGACAGCCCCCCAAAACATTGCGGTGCATCTTGACAAGGACGATGAAAACTTCCACCATACCTCCTCCCCTCACAGCACACCAAAGCGGGGTCAGCGCCCTGCCGCGGCGCAGCACGCCTCCACCACCCCCGGCACGGGCCTCAAGTCGCTGATGAAGCAGGCGGCCCTGGCCAAGCGCGCCGCCGGCCCCGACTTTGTCCCCGACTCCGAGCTGCACCTGGCCAGCCTGCGCAGCACCACCGGCGCGGTCCTGGGCCTGGCCTGGTCGGCAGACGGGGACGCCCTGGCGGCGGCCACTGACGGGGGTAGCCTGCAGGTCTGGCGGCTGCCCCCCGGGCTGGACGTGGCGGCGCCGGGCGGGCGCCAGCCGCCCCACTCCTCCCACGAGCTGCGACAGGGGGCCAGCGACGTGGCCTTCGGCGCAGGGCCCAGCAGCCTGGCGGTGCTCACGCGGGGCGAGGGCGGCGCGCCCGCCGTGACGTTGCTGACACTGCCCAGGGGCCCACATGGCGACCCGGAGCCGGCCTGGACGCGGCACGGGGCGCACGCGGCCGCCAACGAGGGGCGGTGCCTGGAGGCCAGCGCCGGCAGCAAGGCGGGGTACCCCATCATCATCAGCAGCTCAAACAAGACGGACATCCAGTGAGTGCCTTCCGAAGGGGGGTGGGGTGTGCCGGGGGAGCAGCGTGGCATTGCATCTGAGCGCATGCTCCATGCGCATGGCCTGTTCAAGGGGACCCGGAGCCTGGATGACCGACGCTGAACACAGTCCATGTGGTGGCTACTTGTGATGAAAGAACAGCTGGGAATGATGGTGACGCGTATCGAAGTGATTGTGCTCGACTGCACGCAGAATACCAGGATCATCATCCCACCACCCGCAGCGTCTACTCTGGCACGGGGGAGGACCTGGGCACCATAGACACTGGCGGCTTCGAGGTGCGCGAGTGTGGGGATGGGCGGCATGGCAGCAGATGCTCGCATTGATTGGGATGGGGCAATGTGCAGCGACCCAGACTCGAGAGTGGTGGAGGCAGGGTTTTAGGTGTGTCCTTGCTACCTGTAGCATGCCGGCATGCACGCCTGCACCAGCACCCCGGCATGGTTGAATAGTCGCTCCCCTGTGCCATCCCTACGCAGAACTATGCCGCCGCGGTGTCCTCCGACGGGCGATGGGTGGCGGCCGCGACGTTCACCAATGACGTCAAGGCAGGTCTCAGGGCTGGGAGTTTCCAGGGCCTGCGCACTCTGCAGGAGAGTCACTGAAGCATTCGCTGCCCCTTATTTTTTCAAACTTTATCTGTTTGTGACAACTTTAACGCCCCCCCTTCTCAATCCCCTCGTGACAGATCTACGAGGTGGCGTTCGACAGGCAGGGCACCTTCACCGGCCTGCACAAGGCCATGGCCCTGAAGGGCCATGCCGCGCGCGTGCTGGCCCTGGCCTTCTCCCCGGACCTGGGGCGCTGCGCAACGGCCTCCGCCGACGGCACGCTCCGGCTGTGGAACATCGGCGTGCGCTACGCGCTGGCCGAGGACCCCAAGCTGCTGGCGACGGCGCGGCTGCCGCTGGCGCTGGACCCCAAGCTGCGCGCGCGGCTGGCGTGGGGCGCAGGGGGGGTGATCGCGCTGTCCAACGGGCACCGCCTCGCCTTCTTCGACGAGGCGGGGGCCGACCTCCTGGCCAGCGTGCCCGACGCGCACACCGCGCCCATCGCCGCGCTGGCCTGGTGCCCGGGCAGGCTGACCGCCCTGGAGCGGCCCACCTGGACGCTGGCGACGGGGGGTGGGGACGCCAGGGTCAGGCTGTGGCGCTCCCCGGAGCGCAGCGCGGGCAGGAGGGTTTGAGAGCATGTCGCTGCCTCACACTGGTTCCTCGTGGCACGCATAGCTGTTGACGGGGATTTTCATTTGTAGCTTTGGCAGGTGGAGCGCGGGGATCGTGACTCCTGGCCTTGATGATGTCTACTCTCCACTTCACTGACAGCCAGCGGGGTTTTGAGGGCGCGCGCGGAATGGGAGCAGATCGATTTCTTTGCCGCAAAAGTGATCAGGCGAAAAACAAAGCTGTTGCCGATTCCTTCAAAGTAGTTGTAGTAAAGGGTATTTGCTCAGAGCACATGCTGCGCGGCTGAGGACCTCCTCTTCGCTCCGCGATCTGTGTTTCAAGACACAGAAGCGGGCGTGCGACCCTGCCCAAGTCCCTCAACTCCTGAATTCATGCTCTATGGAACAGTCAGATGGGATCCTCTGCTGATAGTCGTCCAGATAGTGGCGTTCCAATGCTACTTTTACGGCACCCTTGGCTTGCTGCTCTTCCTCCTCACCGGTGCGAGTGCAGCCATGGGGTGTTCATCAACTTGCACCAGACACAATTCAGTTTCTGATGAATAATTCTCACGGTTTATCTACCTCCGACACCTCTCCAGGACCGTATGTGCCGGATGTGAACCTCTTCCATGTGTTTGACTGGCGATGGATCCAGCTGAAGACCTTCGTGGGGGCCATGGTGATCCTGGCTTTTGTCATCACGTCCGTCCTCAACGCCGTCTTCCTCAGACTGATGGTATGGAGGTATTGTTGTGGGCTCGTGCACGACAGGCCTCACTGTGGAGTTCCACGCAACTGCCCACTCCCTCTCCATATTTACAATGCTTTTGTGCAGATCAGGCGCGCCAAGAAGTGTCTGGACTTCACGGCCACCCTGTACGGCATCCATCTCATACTTGTGTGGTCGACCTATGGCCTGCCCCGGACAAAGACATGGTGGGTGGCCGCTCAAGGGGTACCTGATCAGGGTGCACGGGGCTTTCCAATTTAGGCATGCCACAAGGACTTCAAGGTCAAAGCAGTGCCGGAGTTCAAGGCAGGGAGAGTGCCACTCAGAAATATGGTGACATGTATTCTTACCCAATATGGGTTGACTCACAGTGCCATTATACCTCTCAACAGGTGGATCTGTAATCTGGCGTTCCTAGCCATCACGACGGGCCTTGGGGAGTGGCTCTGCATGCAGAAGGAGCTGCAGGATATCCCTATGAGCAGCCTGTCCACGGCCGGCGCTCGAATAGAGCAAGAGCTGGTGCGTCAGATTCCAGTTGTTACCATCCTCTCCTAGGGCATGCCCAGACCTTAGCGTGACCGTGTTCAATGCACCAAGCTTGCCTTATCTCTGTTCCAATGCACTTGTTCGAATTTCTCTCGACTTATTCGTTTGTATCCAAAGGCCAATGTTACCGAACCCAGAAGACTTCTGCCTCTGTCCTCCAGCACTTCCAGATGACAGCTTCCCCAGACCGGAACATCGCGCCCTGGCGAAGGTGGTCGAAGCCCGATGCAAACACTCACGAACCGCCTTCCGACGCCAATGAATTGCATTGCTCAATCATCAGAACGGACAATAGCGAGGTCGCGGCAATTTCATCGAGGTTCTGTGTCGGGGAGGACCCGGCGACGGTGCTCCTTGTGCCAAGGCCATGACAGACTATCTCAAGTACTCCCGACGCACATCCTTTGTCGCGGGGATCGCATCCTCTGTTCTAGCATACGTGGCTGTGAAGGTGAGGTTTCCTTGTGGTTTGAATCGGACGGCCGGCGACATGAGTGAGCAATGCCCAACAGGTCACGTCCCTGAAATTGTGTACCACCCTTGCTGCGCAGAGGAGCATCTGGCACGCGACGGCCGATGTAGCGCAGCAGCTTCCACTCGTGGATGTGGAGCCCCTTGGAATAGAGGTGAGCTTGTTGTGGATTTCACTACTATGCCTCGGTGTCTCAAATTGCGCAGGGTTCCACCTGCATTGTGTGCAAAGACAAACCTGTAAAAGAATAATCTGTAAGATGATCCTATACAACCTTACAGGAGCCAGTTTCGTGGTGGGGACCAGCTACTCGAGGTCAGATAGCTCATAGCTGGAATGAGGTAAGAAGCCCTGGGCATGTGTGTGACTTCCTGGTTTCATATGCATGCTCATCGCAGGAGATGCCTGCATGAGTGGAGAATTGAGTACCTTTCGTCAACTGCTGATCAGCCGACCAATCCAAACGCAGGGCGTGGATGCCGTCTTCAAGCCCATTGTGACCCGTCTTGCGCAGCGGCAACTATGAGAGCTCTTGCTGCTTGCTGTGTGAATTTGGAATTCTTCCCGGCCACAGTGTGTGCCCAAGAACTATGTATTTTAAGCCATCAGACTGAGTCCCTAGAATGAGGTTCACAACTGTAAGGGATGCGTCCTCTGGTGGGCAGCACCACCTCATGGGCCTCCGCGTGACCCATTCCGGCTCATGCAAAGCAGGGGCGATCATGACCATGCGTCCCGATACATGCGACCACCACCCTCGCCCCGAGACCATCGATGCGGTCGTCATGGGCTTTTAGAAAGGGCAGGGACATGCCAGCACTGCATGCATCGGGCCCATTGCTGGGGGCTGCAGGCCCCCGCAGCGGCACCGTGCGCTGCGCTCTGCGGTGCGCGAGGACCGCCCTGACACCATGGGCCGGCGTGGCAAGGGCGCCATTCTCCCCCAGGGTTCCATGCACGCCGCTTCGCTCGGCGAGTACGGCCACCACCCAGCCGGAAACCGAGACGGGGCCTGTGCCGGAGTCCGGCACCGGCCCAGCCACCCGCCACGCAGCCTACCCCTTTGCCGAGCTGGAGCCCAAGTGGCAGCGGTACTGGGAGGAGAACCAGACCTTCAGGACCCCAGAATTCAAGGACCTGGACACCAGCAAGCCAAAGTTCTACGTCCTGGACATGTTCCCCTACCCCAGGTGGGTGTGTGGAAGTGTGGGGGGGGGGGGCGTCTGCTACTCTGGATGCTGGGCGGCGGGCTTGGGAGTGTGTGCGGATCACGCAGCACTCCACGTCCTGTCGGACATCCAGTCGCGGCTCTCTTCCCCGGTGGCCATCACCTACCCCCGCACACCTCCTGCCGTGCCCATCCCTCACGATCCAGTGGGTCGGGATTGCACGTGGGCCACCCCGAGGGCTACACCGCCACCGACATCCTGGCGCGGTACAAGCGCATGCGCGGCTTCAACGTACTGCACCCCATGGGCTGGGACGCGTTCGGCCTGCCCGCCGAGCAGTACGCCATCCAGACGGGGACGCACCCCGCCGCGACCACGGCGACCAACATCACGCGCTTCCGGCAGCAGCTGCGCGCGCTGGGGTTCAGCTACGACTGGCGGCGCGAGGTGTCCACCGCCGACCCGGCCTACTACCGCTGGACGCAGTGGGTCTTCCTGCAGCTGCACGCCGCGGGGCTGGCCTACCAGGCGGAGGTGCCGGTGAACTGGTGCCCCGCGCTGGGCACCGTGCTGGCCAACGAGGAGGTGGTCGACGGCCTGAGCGAGCGTGGGGGGCACCCAGTGATGCGCATGCCCCTGCGCCAGTGGATGCTACGCATCACCGCCTACGCAGACCGCCTGCTGGCCGACCTGCCCACCCTGGACTGGGACCCCGCCATCCTGGACCAGCAGCGCAACTGGATCGGGAGGTCGGAGGTGGGGCGCCAGGCCGGGGTGTTCTCTGGGTGGTGGGAAGGGGGGTTGGGGAGGGAATGCCTGTGAGGGCTGTGGAGGAGTACGTTGCCCTGCAACGGAGCAGATGCCCCAGAATGCGGCTGGAGAGTGCTTGGGGCTGGTCGTGGGAGTGGGCCTGGGAGCGCACAGGCGACGTTGCGTGCAAGGCTCAGCCGCGGTGTGTTTGCCTGCACAGTGAGCCCCCACAACAAGAATCCAACCCTCTCCACACGGCAGGGGGCGGCGATCAGCTTCCCGCTGACGCAGCGCCCAGACGCTTCTGGCGCCAGCGCCAGCCCGCCACCTTATCCAGAGGCCATCGAGGTGTACACCACCCGGCCTGACACCCTCTTTGGCGCCACATTCCTGGTCCTGGCGCCCGAGCACCCGGCCACGCTGGCCGTGGCCACCCCGGACCGCGCCGCGGAGGTGCAGGCCTACGTCGCCGCCGCCACGGCCAAGTCCGACCGGCAGCGCGCGGCGTCGGGCGTCACGGGGGTCTTCACAGGTGTGGGGTTTTAGAGGAGAGAGGCGTTGGGTGGGCTGATGGAGTTGGTGGGACCCTGTGGGATGGGCATGCCTTGAGAGCTGGAGGGGCGAGCCCATGGGCCCTAGGGCGGCTGCCGGCATAGTGCCCCATGTGTGTCTGTCTGGGATTTTGCAATTGACTGCACACACCTGTGTCCACTCCCCCCCCCCCTTCCTCCACCTCCGCACTCACCCTCCAAAACATCCTCAGGCGCGTATGCGCTCCTCCCCGCCACGCGCGAGCCCCTGCCCATCTGGACGGCCGAGTATGTGCTGGGCGCGTACGGCACGGGCGCCATAATGGCCGTGCCCGCCCACGACGAGCGCGACGCGGCCTTTGCCGCGCAGTACCGCCTGCCCAGCCGCGCGGTGGTGCGGGACGGCGAGGCGGGCGGGACGGTGGCCTGCGCCTCCGCCGCGCCGGGTCTGACCCTGGACGGGCTGGGCCGGGCGGAGGCCAGCCGCGCCGTGATCGACTGGCTGGAGGCGCGGGGGGCGGGGCGGGGCAGGACGCAGTACAAACTGCGCGACTGGCTGTTCGCGCGGCAGCGCTACTGGGGCGAGCCCTTCCCCGTTGTGTTCCCGCTGGGGCCCGATGGCAGCCCTGATCAGGTAGGCAGAGATGCTGGGTCCTGGGGGGAGTGGGAGGCCTGTTGATGGGTTGGTGGTTAGGTACGGGATATAACTCCTGAAAGGTGGATGATGTACGTGTGGCGTCCTGACTGGGCCCCCTGCGTCCTTGTGTCTGATCCAGGCACCTGTCCGTCATGAAACGCCCCCACACGATCAAGGCTCGGAACACAATCCGCAACGCCCTCTTTCATCAACAGACCTCAGTTGCCATTCCGGAGTCTGAGCTGCCCCTGGTCCTGCCCGAGGTGGAGGACTTCACGCCCACAGGCACCGCAGACCCCCCGCTGGCCAAGGCCACGGCCTGGATGCAGACCGTGGTGCCCGGCACAGGTCGGTGGTGTGCTGGGCGGGGCTTCGTGTTTTTGTATCATTCCGAAAGGGGTGCGCAGCAGCGTGCAGGCTGGGGGAGAGCTGGGTGAGCGGGCGGAAGCGGACCCGCGGGGGAGTCCAAGACAGCGAGAGCCATGGTGCGCTTGTGGGACTCGGCAGAATCGCCCTGATCGCATTACACCCCTGCGCAGAGTCCCCCGCGATCCGCGAAGCGTCCACCATGCCCCAGTGGGCCGGGTCATGCTGGTACTACCTCCGCTACATCGACCCCGACAACAGCAGCAGGTGGGGGGGGGTATTGTTTTGCTGGCAGGAGCCTCTGGGGAATGGTACGCTGCACCCATTCCCGATCGTGAGGCTGCCCTGCGGGATGTGTGTAGCCCCCCCTGCCACCTTCAACCACGCGCAATCCTAGGTTACACCCCTCCAAAGCTCACATTGACCCTCTGTGTCTGGTGCTGGCTTCCCAGAACCACCCTGCTCATGACCCATTCCTCGCTCACCTCAACCTGGCACCCCCGACATCTAGGCTGGTGAGCAAGGAAGCAGAGGCCTACTGGATGCCCGTGGACCTATACGTCGGCGGCGCCGAGCACGCCGTGCTGCACCTCCTCTACGCCCGCTTCTGGCACAAGGTCCTCTTCGATCTGGGCCACGTCAGCACGCCCGAGCCCTTCCAGCGCCTGGTCAGCCAGGGCATGATCCTGGGGGAGGTGGAGTACACCGTGCACCGAGGGCCGGGCGGCGAGCCCGTGCGCGAGGGTGACGCGGGCGCGGCGGCTGTCAGGTGCGGGGTCCGGTGCACGGAGGGACCTGGGAGCGGGTTTTGCTGTACAAGGGCGCAGGAGAGCGTGGGGAAGCCTGCACGCAGAGCGCTGACTGTGATGCGGTGGCCCTTTCCCGCGTATTAGAGGCCCAATGCGCCCCTGCTCTGTCAATCACGCCATCTTCACTCGGAGCAATGCCTCCCCCACCCCCACACCGCCCCTGCAGGGTCCGGCCGGAGGAGGTGGAGCCGTGGGCTGCCAGTCCAACGGGGTACCGCCTGCGCGCGGACCCGTCCACCCCCGTGTCGGCCCGCGCCCACAAGATGAGCAAGAGCCGGGGGAACGTGATCAATCCGGACGACGTGGTGGCGGGGTACGGCGCGGATTCGCTGCGCCTCTACGAGATGTTCATGGGCCCGCTGCGTGACACCAAGGTTGGTGGGACTTGGTACGGGGAGAGCAATGGATGCTGAGGTGGGGGCGGGGGTTGGAGACCGCAGCGAGGCAGAACCTGTGGGCACGCTGGGGGTGCCAGGTGGGTGGATTCCCTGGGACGACCTCGCGGCCTCCTGATCCTGGTGAGCTGCCGGGAGACATGTCTGTGAGGGCTCTCATGACTTCCCCTCCCTCGCACGCCTAAACCGCAAGGTCTGGAGCACCAAGGGCGTGGAGGGGGTCCACCGCTTCCTCGCCCGCGTCTGGCGGCTGGGCACTGAGCGCCTGGCGCAGCCCGGCGTCGCCCCCACGCCGGCGCAGGCGGCGGTCATGAACCGGACGGTGGGGCGCATCACGGAGGACACCGAGGCCATGCGCTTCAACACCGCCATCGCGGCGATGATGGAGGCGGTGAACGCCGCGTACAAGTGGGATGCCTGCCCCCGCCCCCTGTTCGAGACGCTGGTGCTGCTGCTGGCGCCCTACGCCCCCCACATTGCGGAGGAGCTGTGGCAGGTGGGGATTTGCGTGTTTGCGGTAGGGGTCCCCTGGGGTTGGGTCACGAGATGGCTGGGCGCGCAGGACATGCGTGCGGTGGCGAGTGGGACCTGGTGCGGCAGCGGGCGGAGTGCAGTCTCCTGACGATGGCGAGGTGATGATGACTATCTGGCAGCCTTGCCTCATGGGCTCTTTGCACAACCTTCTCGCCATGTGCAGCGGCTCGGGCACGAGGGGTCGCTGGCCTACGCGAGCTGGCCCGCCTTTGACCCGAGCCTGGTCCAGGTCGACAGCCTGAAGCTGCCGGTCCAGGTGAACGGCAGGGTGCGGGCCGTGATAGAGGTGGAGCGCGAGATCGGGCAGGGGGCGGCGCTGGAGGCGGCGCGCGCCAACGAGGCGGTCAGCCGCCACCTGGCCGGCAAGCAGGTTGTGAAGGTGGTTTGGGTGCCGGGGAGGGCGCTCAACCTCATAGTCAAGTGAGGCTGGAGGGTTGGGCCTGCCCTGTCCAGCAAGATGTAACTGCAAAGGCAACTTGCAGCAAGGCAGCGACAGTCCAGGTGGCTTGAGAGCTGAGAATGGACAGCTGTGAGTGGACCTGTCCCAAGGAGTTGCCTGCTAGATTCGTCATGCTTCAGCACCACGTGCAGCACGTGAGGACAAGAACCGGGAGGGGCGCAGGTTGGGACTGACCCTGCTGGGGGCAATATGGCGTCGACGGGCTTGCAGCAATCCCACAATTGCGCAGAACAAAGGATCGTAATTCTTGACATTCTCGTCACCCGCCATCCTCTCCAACAGCGCCTTCGACCCTTGGGCCGAGAAACCCTTTCCCACTGACAATTCCTGGAAACCATCTCTGCAATCCAAACCAACATGCAGTCGCTCTCCAGCTCGCGAGGTGTTACCGTTGCGTCTTTCCCGAGCACTCGGCGTGCCCAGCGCACCAGAGCATCGCGCCTGCCGGTCGTGACCCGTGCGGTGGTGGCGGAGAGGGACCCCCCCGCAGTCAATGAAACGAGCAGCAAGTCCAGCGACAAGACTCGCGTCGGCATCAACGGTAATGCACGTGCAAATATGTAGCGATGGAGGGCGCCAATTCCCCATTCGCCCTGCAGCGCGTCCCATTTACTAATTTCTGTCCTTCATGCCCTGCCTCAGGGTTCGGACGCATCGGCCGACTCACCCTGCGCGCAGCAATGCAGAACCCAGAGGTCGAGATCGTGGCCATCAACGATCCCTTTGTCAACCCCGAGTACATGGCGTACATGCTGAAATATGACACAGGTGAGCAGGTCCACGCCGGGATACCCGGCCTGAATGTGCTGTACAGCGCTGGGCATCGTCGGGGCGGCGCTCGCAATCTGAGGAACATCGACCGAATTTCCGGCGTTCCACCCTCAAGCCCATGCCTCACCTGCAGTCCACGGAAGGTTCAAGGGAGACATTGACTACGATGGCTCCAGCCTGTACCTGAACGGGAAGCAGTTGGCCGTCTCAGCCTGCATGTGAGTACTTGGTATGTAGGGGTCATTATCACCCACTCCAGATACCTGGGCGCAGGAAGCTTGCCAGTGGTACCCCACAACCGAATGGACAGCAAACTTTGATCAAAAGTGCTGCCAACTCTCCCCAACGCGCTGCAGGGACCCCAGCGAGATCGCTTGGGGCAAGTCGGGCGCCGACTACATCTGCGAAGCCACCGGCGTGTTCACCGACACCGCCAAGGTGTGCTGTGATGTCCCGGGCGGGGATCAGCTGTTGTCTGCAAACATCTGAACGCCCAAATTTATCATGACGTCGGTCAGAGGCTTGCAAAATTGCTCCTTGTGACCTGGGCGGGACATGCTGCAGGAACACATCTCTGATGCTCCTTCCTCCCAATCCATGTACCATGCAGGCATCGGCCCACTTCAGGGGCGGCGCGAGGAAGGTGGTCATCTCCGCGCCCTCCAAGGACGCCCCCATGTTTGTCATGGTGTGTTTTGGTGTATGTCGCGGGGCGAGGCTCACAAGAGGCGGCCTCCTGCGATCCTGCCGCTCGGCTGGGACGTGAGAGCATGCAGGCCTAGATCGTGGCGTTCACTGAACCTCCAGTCATGCATTCCCAGCGGTCATACCTGCATCACATGCTCATTACAACGTCCTCAGGCTCCCAACATCTGCCACCCACCCAGGGCGTGAACCACCACGAGTACGAAGCATGCCAGGACGTGGTGTCCAATGCCTCCTGCACCACCAACTGCCTGGCCCCGCTGGCCAAGGTGGTGAACGACAAGTGGGGCATCCGGGAGGGGCTGATGACCACAGTGCACGCCACCACCGCCACCCAGAAGACGGTGGACGGCCCCTCGCGCAAGGACTGGCGCGGCGGGCGCGGCGCGGCCTTCAACATCATCCCCTCCTCCACCGGCGCGGCCAAGGCCGTGGGTAAGGTGTTGCCCGCGCTCAACGGCAAGCTGACGGGGATGGCCTTCCGCGTGCCCACCGCCGACGTCTCGGTGGTGGACCTGACGGTGAACCTAGAGCGCGGCGCGGAGTACGGCGAGATCATGGCCGAGCTGCGCCGTGCCTCTCAGGCCGAGCTGGCGGGTATCCTTGGCTTCACCGAGGAGGCAGTGGTGTCCTCAGACTTCATCTCCGACGCGCGGTCGTCGATCGTGGACGCCAGCGCCGGCATCCAGCTGTCGCCCACCTTTGTCAAGCTGCTGGCCTGGTACGACAACGAGTGGGGCTACTCCAACCGCGTCGTGGACCTCATCCGGCACATGGCCGCCGTGGACGCGCGCGTGTGAGGGAGGGAGCGCGGCGCGGATTGGGTGGATGGCGCGGGCGGTGGTGCGAGCTTGGGCCCCTGCCTGGCGGGCGGCCACTCCGCCCAGGTCAGCTGGGAAATGAGGAGCAGGCTACACAGCCTGGGAGCTCGAACACACCCACTCCCTGCTGCTGCCATCCCCATCAGATCCAGAGGAACGAATCTCATGATCAAGAAGGGGGGGATGCGTCGTGCCGATGCACTCATGCGACGCCCCTCCTCACCCTGTACCATCAGCAGAACCGCAAACCCTCCTCGCCTTGAAATTGAATCCGACATGCCACATGCAAACCACGTGCACCCTTTCCACTTCTGCTCTGTAACTGGAGCGGGTTGCAGCGAGGCACACAGCAGCTGGGCACCCCCAGCTGCGGCCCTCTTGGGATCCGCACCACACACCACGCCCCGATGTCAGCCCCCTCAGGCGAAGAACTTGACCCCAGTGTCGTCGTTGGCGTCGCCCCTGAACACGCGCGCCTTGCCCCGCTCCTCCAGCGTGCGCAGCGCGGCAGAGAGCAGCTCGCGAGGCATGCCCGCCAGCTCGCTGCCGCGGACATCCTCGCCGCCCAGCAGCTCCTCCAGGCTCACCACGCTGTCCTCCAGGCCGTTACCCCGCGCCCAGGCATGGATCACGTCGGCCCACTCGCCTACGCCGCGCCAGAGGACCAGCAGGCGGCGCCTGTCGGGGCCCAGCCACCGGCCCCGCCCCGAGGCCGCCAGGTCCTCCAGGAGCAGGGAGCGGGCCTCCAGGCTCAGCTTGCCTGCATGATGTTATTTATCAAGAGAGGGGTTGGGTAGGGGGGCTTGGGAAACAAGTTTGTGATGCACAGGCATGAGGGAGGTTCAGATGACAGAGCATCCCACACAGGAAGTGCCAATCTGCGGACCATCACTGCTGGATCCCCCGCGAGGTCTCACGCTGGATCGCCTTGTTCTCAAACAGGGGAAACTCGTCTGCGGCCGCGTCCAGGCTGACGATGAATATCTGTGGAAGGGAAGTGTGGAGGTATCGCTTATCAACCTGCTGCTGCTGCCGTGGAGGGTACCCGTCTCCTCCTGGGTGCGCCGCTCGGGAACCCAACACACCCTCTGTCAGCCACAGCAGCATGGCCAGGGACTGACCCTATGGTGGCAACAGTAGGACAGGATGAGGTCTTTCCAGGACTCGCGCTGCTTCCTCTGTGTCTCTTTCACTGGTTGAAGCCTGCAAGGTGGGGCTTGTGGCCTGGCTGAGAACCTACACCAGGTGTGGTGAAGGCTACAAAATAGGAACACGATCTCTTACAACAACTCTCACGTGAAGTAGGGAGGGTAGCTGTAGAAGACGGGCATGGGAAAGTCCGCCATGGTCGCACGGATGGGACGAGGTCATGGTGACACACACATGATGTATTGTTTACTGCGTCGCCAGATTGGTATGCTGCCCCATTCTATGTCAAAAATTACTAGCCATTTAATATCGATTGCTGCTGTGTAGTGCTAGGTTTGTCTCACCCAACCCGGTCGGAGCTGAGCTTGTAATGGCTTCCGAAACGGGAGGAGGCAACAGCACGCGCGCAGCACAGGAAGGCCAAGGCAGAGGTATATGATTGCATATTGCTGACGAGCACCACGTCAACAAAGGCCATCAACCTCTAAATTACATATACAGCAATTCAAAGAAGGCCCATTCTTGTAGAGGTGTATTTTGCCAGGCTATGGGCATGCCAGGGATGGCCAGATCCAGCAACAAGGATGGATTGTTGCTCTGCAAAGGTCCGTGTTGCACATTGGCCTGCAATGATGTCTCTGTTTGACACATATTTACTTTTTATACCAGCACCTGCGCTTCCTTTCAGAAACAACATCAGCTGCAAGAGACATTAATTACAAAATTGTAGACAGAGCTGATCAAACCAGACGAGTAAGTGAGCACAATCTGCTGAAACCCATGTCAACACTGATGTCGACATCCTTCAGTGCCTGCCATGATGATTGCAAAGATGACGCCCTGATGTCGACTGTATTGCCTGCCTTGCACAACTGAGCAATCGCCCACATGGTGTGATTGGCGCCCCTGTACCGCACCCTCACTTAGCATATGTATCGGATTCTGAGCAAGTAGGCCGAATGCCCCGTCACACCCGCATATATACCACAAGGAGGGCGTGACAGCATCAACCTTTTAGCGGGTACCTTGCAGCACCTCATCAGCCAGCCAATGCCTTCTCCCCTAAGATCGGTCCTGGGGCATGGTGGCCAGTGTTGCAGGTGCATGGAGAAATTATGAGAGTATGTATATTCATATGCTTGCAGGAAGGCTATCAATGGATCTTAGAGTTCGAGTACGGTGGCACTTTGAACTCTAATACCCATAGTTGCTGCTGCTTGTTAACCTGGCGGGAGGCGCCATCATCGGAAGAACCTCACCACGAAACCGGTCATGGCGACGACACGAAACGGATCCTGGTGCATTACTGGCAATGGTACGGCGCTGTATTTGGAAGCCTGATGCCATTGGATGATGCAGCGGACGTAAGAAGCGAGATCGCCCAGGCTACCACCTCATGTACGAGGACGGGGCAGCCTATTACGAGCTTGCCACCGGGCAGGCGACCTCTGCCCCGATCAGTTGCCTGGCATTCGACCAGCATGAGGAGGCGGCCTGGTTTGGCTGCTCCAATGGCTGGATCTCGCAGAGCACTGTGCCAGGCTTGGAGAGGGTTTGTGCAAGCAGGGCTCATGCCAGCCAGGTGCTGGAGCTCAGATCCCTGGGGGCCAGCTGTCTCAGCCTCTCCAACAAGGAGATGCTAGCCCATGTGACCGGTGGCGCCATACAACAGAGCATCAGATCCAGCGTGGGTGGGGGTGTAAGTATTTGCATGATGGTTGCTGGCCAGCGGAGACTGACACATTGAGAGAGTGCAAGCTGAAGCCTGCACATCCACTCCTCTTAACCCACGTGCCGCAACCACAGGACGGCACCTTCTCCTGCATGGAGCTGTACCGGAATGGTACCCAAATTCTCATCGGGTGCGGCCAGAAGGGATTGGTGGCGTACGACCTCATATCTGGCAAGTCCACCGGCCAGGTACACGATGAGGAGAATAAAGCTATCTGGTGTGGTTCAGCCAGCCTTTCCCTAAACGCTCTTTTCAAGGCTTCGGTTGCCTTGCAGCCATTTTGGCCAGCCCACTGACCTCTCCCACCCATTCCCTGTCCCAGTGGGAGACAGAAGGCATGGGCGCGGTGGCGCTGAGGGGCCCCCTCTCTGGGGGTGGCTACCTGGCGGCCTCTCCCGCCGGCAAGATCTTCGTCATGGACGGCCGTAGCCGGAGCGTGCGCCCAGGCACCTCCCTGACCGCTCACGTCGGCGGCTTTGCTGCCGTGGATGCTGCAGGCTCCCTGGTGGCCACGGCGGGGTACTCGATCAGGGGCGGGCATCCGGTCCTGGAGCGGGCCGTCAAGGTATGGGAGGGTTCCGGACGGGTCCTCAGTGGGGCATGTTTACGTGGAGAGGGAGGGTTGTCAAACAAGATTAACTAAGAGTGGCAAGAAGGCCATGCGGATGTCATGGAGTGCTGACATTCCCCTTTGGGACGTGACGGTGCTGAGGGAAGGGTGCATGCACTGCAAGAGCTTCAAAACACATTCATCAAATCCGGGCCAGGTGTTTGACATCCGGATGGCCCCCCGCCTGCTGTGCACGCTGCCCTTTGGCGCGGGCCCCGTCTTCCTGCGCTTCCACCCGCACCTGCCCTCCACGCTGCTGGCGGGGTCCGCTTCCGGCGCCGTCTCGCTCCTGGACGCGGCCGGGTACGGGGCCGGGACGCATCTGAGCCTGCCCGGCCTGGAGCAGGGCGCGGGGGGCATCACCTGCGCGGACTTCAGCCCCTCCGGCCAGTGCATCGGCCTGGGCTCGGCGAGCGGCTGGGTGCACATGCTGGGCGTGGGCAGCATGCCCAGCGTGGCGGGCCGGGGCGCGGAGGTGAGTCATGTGCAGGGGCCCGGGTGGGTGGACGGCGTGGCATCATTTGTGGGGCGATCAGCGATTGCAGCCCCTCACCGGCGCAGCGCGTGCGCGGGTGTCAGACTCTTCACCCGGACTCCCTGCCGCCATCCCCAGGACCTACGCCCGATGCACTCTCACTCATGCCTCCTTCCGCACGCACCAGGTGCCCGCGCCGCCCGCGGGCAACCCCGCTCCCCTGGTGAGCCTGGGGGAGGGCGACCCCCTCTCCCGCGCGCCGCTCTTCTACAACCTGGAGGGGCCGCGCCCGCTTTCCTCCCTGCACCCTGGCGAGCGGGCCAGCGTGGGCCTGGCGCCCAGGGTCGTGGACCCCTCCCTCCAGCCCCTCATCAAATGGGTGCGTGGGCGGGTGTGGAACCAGGGGCAGCCAGCGCTGGCACGCAGGGTGGAGGGCGTGCGTCCCTGTGCGCGGTGTGGTGTGGCGCCCCGAGTGCACCTGCCCTGACAGCTGGGATTCTGCTGTGGTCGTTTCCGGGAGCTTGGGCACTGCAGTTTGGAATGCTGCCAGCTCTCTCTGCCCTGGGAACGCGTGCACGGGTCGCCGATGCACCCTTGCACCGCGCCCATGACGACCTCCTCCCCCACTGCGCCCATCGTACTCGTGCCCACCCCCCCCCCCCCACACAATCCCCAGTCCGACTTCGTGGGGGTGATCCCCAACCCCTTCTACGACCCCGCGGCCCCCCCGGGCACCGCCGCGGCGGCCTCGGCCAGGCTGCGCGCCGAGCGCGCGCAGCCGGCCTGCGTCCCAGTCGACGTCGCGGCCCGGCGCGCGGAGCGCGCTCAGCGCCGCGCCGCTGAGGGCGGCGTGGTCCTGCCCGATCGCTACCGGCGCGTGCTGGTGGCGACCCAGCAGGCTGCGGCGGCGCAGTCCTGGTTCCAGGACTACGACTACTCGGCGTGCAACGCCTCGCCCTTTGTCGGGCTGGAGAACGACCTGGCCAACTCCTACTGCAACGCGCTGGTCCAGGCGCTCTTCTTCGTCCCCGGCGTGCGCGCCGCGCTGCTGCGCCACGTCCCACGCTCCAACGACGAGTTCTGCCTGGCGGGGGAGCTGGCCCTGCTCTTCCGCATGCTGCAGACGCGCGGCGCCGTCGTATGCCGGGTGGGGGGCGGGGGTGGAGGCTGGTGGGGGGTGGAGGGCGGGGTAAGGCGCGTGTGTGTGTGTCTGAGCAGGCGCAGGTGTGCCACCACATGTGACCTGCGTGGATGAACGTCACCACAGCCCTGCGGGGTGGGGCAGGCTGATCAGGCTCACAGATGCAGCTGCCAGCCCCGACCGGCACCCTCCAGCTCTGCGAAGACCCTCCCCCCTGGTCCCCGGTCCATCAGCCTTCCACCTACCCCAAACCCCCAACCAAACCAAACCCTGCAGGCGTCCAACCTGCTGCGCGCGCTGCGCCAGTCGCCGCAGGCCCTTGCCCTGGGCCTGGTGGAGGGCGTGGCGGGGGAGCGCGGCGCGGGCGACATCGAGGTGGAGGCCACCAAGGAGCGGTCCCTGGCACGCAGGGTGCAGGCGCTGTCGCGCTTCCTCCTTGAGGCCCTGCACCGCGAGCTGGGCGGCGGCGCGCCGACGGGCCCCCGCGCCGGCGCCGGCGCGGCCCCGAGGCCCGAGGCCACCCCGGGCCGGGGCCCAGGCCCCGGGCCGGCGCCCGCCTCGCCCGTGCAGGCCGTGTTCGGCATGCGCGTCGCCTCCCAGCTGGCCTGCCTGGACCCGCCGGGCCGGCCGTCGCAGTCGCGCGAGTCGCTCAGCTTCCAGCTGGACCTCACGGCAGGGGCCGGTCGCAGCGACCTGGCGGCCGCGGTGCAGGCCTCGCTCAGCGTCACCGCCGACATGCGTGCCTGGTTCGACCCGGAGGTGCAGTACACGGCGGTGCGCCAGCGCAGGACGGTCACCGTGCCGCCCCGCGTGCTCATCATCAGCTGCGGGGACGTGGTGAGTGGGACGGGGTGAGGGTGGTTGGGTGGGGCAGGGGCGGCAGGGGTGGGGGGGTGGGGTGTGTGAAGGGACGGAGTGTGTGCGTCTGTGTGTGGAGAGAGTGAGAGGAGTGGAGGGGCCGGGGAATCGGTGGGGGGGAGGAGAAGAGAGGGAACATTCAACGTGGGGACCAAGGCAAGGTTGGGGCTTGCGGCAGGATGGAGGGTTGGGAGGCCGGGCAGGAGGGACGTGTATGCCTCCAGTGCCCAGATGATGCGAATGCACAGTCCCATCCCCTGCACCACCGCCGCAGGCCAAGGAGAGGCTGGCATGGTGGAAGGGGTTGCAGGATTTGCCGGGGGGCCCCCTGCCTTCCGTCCTGGCATTCAGCTGTGACGGGCAGCCGGAGGGGGTCCTGCTGGTGCGCCAGGGCGCCGACCTGGACGCCATGGCAGCGCCAGACAGGTGGGGTTTTGAGGGAGCGAGGGGAATAGGTGGGAGGCAGGACAATCGGGTGACGATGTGCGCGGCAGACACCGTCCTAGGTGCGCGCCTGGGCCTGCTCGGAGGCCTGGCGATGGCGCTCATCGTGTCTGTAAGCACCGACGCGCATGCTGCTCCCTGCCCGTCCTCCCCACGCAGCATGCTGTACGAGCTGACGGGGGTGGTGGCCCACGTCTGTGACGCCGACGAGTCGCTCGAATGGGGCACGGACCTCTACGAAGGTCACCTGGTGGCGCACATCAAGGTCAGTGCAGGGGGCCCGTGTGTGATGCGTGGACAGCAAGCCCTCTCTGGCCCATCCACCACATCTGCAGGCCATGCATGCGTGCACCAGCCGCCAATCAGGGTAGCCAAGGGGACGGGAACGTGGTTGTCCACCGGCCTGCGGCCATGGTGTCGGCCCACAGCTGCTCCCAGTCTTGTCTGCAGGTTCCGTGGAAGCAGGGCACTGGCGGCGGGCAAGGTGGTGCGCCAGCGGCGCCTGGGCCCCCTCCCCCAGACGCTGCTGGGCTCTCGACTCCACACCCGCCTGCACCACCCGCCCCGCCCGCACCATCAGACTGGTGGCTCTTCAACGACTTCAGCATCCAGCCCGTGCCGGCGGCCGAGGCGGGGGAGCTGTACGACGGCCAGAAGGTGCCGTGCCTGCTCTTCTACACGCGGCGGGCCGTGGATGCCGAGGAGCGCGCGGCTCGAATGCACGAGGAGGAGGGGCTGCTGGGTACGCGCCCCACCCCGGTGCTGTCCTCGCTGGGCTTCCAGGCCCTCTGCCGCATCTCACCCCTGGTGGGTGGGTGATGGCGGCGATGGCGGTGATGGGGAGTGAGGAGTGGCCGATGGTGGGGTGCAGGGCTGAGCCAACCGAACGGAGCCCACCGGCATGCACTCTGTGCGCGCCAGAGGCGCCACCAAACCTCAGCGCTGGTGAGAACCCCACTGCGCCCGCACAATCTCACCACCGCCCATCCCCCACCCGCAACAGGGTCTGCGAGCCAACCTGCGGGCGCCGACCTTCCTGCCGCTGGGGCCGGACGAGCTGCCGCGGCCGGGCATGCTGCTGGCTCTGGACGCCGAGTTCGTGTCCTACAGCCCGCCCCAGTACAGCCTGGTCAGGTGCTGGACGGTGCTTTGGTGCGGGAGGGTGGCTGGCCGGGGGTGAAGTGGAGCTCCACGGTGCGCTCCTCGAAGGCCAGCTCCTCGTGCAGGGTCCCTTCGGCCCGGACGCCGCCGCACACCGCTCCACACCCCCCTGCTCTTGGGGGTCGATGCACCGCCCCTCCCGACCCCTCTCCATCCCCTGGACTTCCCCCCCACTCCATCCTGGCTTCAGGGGCATGGAGGTCACCACGCGGCCCAGCCGGCTGGGCCTGGCGCGGGTGAGCGTGGTGCGCGGGGAGGGCGCGCTGGAGGGCACCGCCTGCATCGACGACTACATCCGCAGCCCGGAGGCGGTGCACGACTACCTCACGCGCTTCAGCGGCATCGTCCCCGGCGACCTGGACCCCGCACGCTCGCCGCACTGCCTGACCACGCTGCGCCGCGCGTACCTCAAGCTGCGCTACCTGGTGGACTCGGGGGTGCGCTTTGTGGGGCACGGCCTCAAGCAGGACTTCCGCATGATCAACATCCTGGTGCCCTCGGAGCAGGTGGGTGGGTGCTTGGGGGTGTTGCAAGGTGCGGGTGGGAGCCGTTGCATCGGGGACCGAGGCACCGAGCGCTCTGCTGCGCATGGCACCCCCACGTCGAGGTTGCGTGGCCGGACCCGCTGGCCGCCCCTGTTCGCGACGCACTGCCAAACACACGCCTGACCGAACCCCCACTCGACCTGCCTCCCATCAGATCGTGGACACGGTGAGGCTGTTCCACAAGCCGAGGATGCGTCAGCTGAGCCTGCGCTTCCTGGCCTCGTACCTGCTCAAGACGTCCATCCAGTCCGGCAACCACGACTCCATCGAGGACGCGCACACCGCGCTGCGCCTGTACAAGGTGGGGCCTGCATGGGGGACGCAGGGGCTGGGTTTGCATGTGTGTGAGGAGGGGGGGGAGGAAAGAAAGAAGTGTGTGCGGCACAGGGTGTGGGAGGATGCGTGGGCGCTGCCGGCAGTGCATCCAGAGCACTGCATGCCCTGACGCCTGTCCCTTTCACGCCAACACACTCACCCCGCTGCCTGCAGGAATATTTGAGGCTCGAGGCCTCTGGAGCGCTGGCCTGGACCCTGGACGAGCTGTACAACTGGGGCAAGGCGTTTGGGTGGGAGCCGGTGGTCTGGAAGGGGGGCAAACCCCACCCCCAAGGCCCAGCACCCATGCCTGTGCCGCCCTGACAGTGGTCTGTGCAGTGGTGTGCTGTGAAGCCAGGCGGTGGAAGCCCGTGAGCACCCGGGGTGCACTGTGGAGCAAGCAAGAGGGCGTTACCCCTCACAGCCACCCCTTGTACAAAAACAGGGCGCGACGGCATGCTTCCGATCTGCTCCGGCACGATCCAAATGACGTGCTGCCAGGTCCCGTCAGCTGACGGAGCTGACGACAGATTATGGATCCCGCATTGCGGACTACAACCATCGAATTTTGATTTAATGCTGTCTGGAGCTCTGTAGGGGAGACGATGGCAGAAGAGTGGTCGTAGCCATGTCCGTGCTCGAGGACGTGGTGGCCCTGGTGTGCTGCGCCGACGCGGTCAGGAACGCCAGGCAGGCCATCCAGGCTCGTCTGCGAGAGCATGGGGCCCGGGTGGTGCAGCGCCTGAGCAAGGACGTGTCCCATGTCGTGTTCGAGCGCAAGCACGTCCCCCCCTCTGCCAAGAGGGCCGAGCCGGATGCCGACCTCCTGGAGCTTTACACCAAGCTGGACAAGGTGCGGGTTGTAAAGGGGGAGTATTGTTTTAGGGGAAAGTGTCGAGATCGAGCGCCCTGCTTCCGAGCCCTCCATGCTGTACGAGTCTCGAACATCTCCAGTCCACCTGGCCGCAGTTCGCTCTCCCTCCCACGGTCGTGACCCCGCTGTGGGTGGAGCACTCTGCCGCCAAGGGCCGCAGGCTCCTGGAGAAGAAGTACATCGTCGCCAGGCCCAAGGAGTGCTTGCTGGCTCCATCTGGCACACCCCGCGCCGCCTCAGGTGAGCTTCCTGGTGGTGTAAGGATGTGTGTGTGTGGAGTTTCCCCGTACACCTGGCATGACCCCTCCCTCGGCCAACGCTAGACCCAGCTCCGCACCGCTCCCCACCCACGCCGCGGCCAGGGTCAAAGCGCCGCCGGGTCTCCGCGCTGCTGCCCCGGCCCCCCACCACCTTTGACATGGACGACTCGCTGCTGAGCAGCTCCCAGAAGATGCGGCAGGAGGCGGAGGGGCTGACGCCGGCCCAGAACCCGGCCCGGCGCCGGCGCGGGCCGCGCCTGCGGGCTTCGTCCCCCACCGAGCCGGGCGGCGGGGCGGCGGCCAGGGCGCTGCCGGCCCTGGCGGGCCCCAGCACGCAGGCCGTGGCCGCCATCCTTGCCTGCGACCTGCGTGGCGAGGCGGGCGACGGGGGCCGCCTCGGCCCAGAACAGGGGCATGCAGGTTCCGCCTCCGGCTCCTCCTCCACCGACGACGACGACGACTTCCTGGACACCCCGCTCAGCTGCCGGCTGGCGCGCAGCGGGGGCGACCCGGGCCCCCCGGGCCCCTGGCTCAGCCCCGCCAGCTCCGACGGCTCGGTGGGACCCGTGCAGCGCGGCG
>NW_011934241.1:240867-257464 GCF_000733215.1 Auxenochlorella protothecoides
CCGCGCTTCTCGGTGCGGCAGCTGGTGCGGCACATCGACAAGCCCGTGCTCCTCCTCAAGTCCACGCCCCCCTTCAAGACCGCGCTGCCCTCCCCAGGGCCGCACAGCGGGAGGAGGTGTGCAGGGAGTTTGTTGGGGGTGGTATCCTCCCGCGGGTGTGCGGTGCGAGGAGCCTGTGCAGGGGGCCGGCTGACTCCCAGTGTGGGATGACCGACGATTTGGAGCTGAAATGTCCTTGGCCACGCTACGACCACTCCACCTTACCACAATATTCCTCTCACCGCAACCCTCCTCATGTTCGGTTTCAGGTCGCTGCTGGGTGGCATCCCCATTCCCGGCGTGGAAAGGCTGCCATCGCCCCAGGTGCCGCTGCCGGGGGTCTGCGCGCCCGGAAGCCAGGGAGAAGGCACCGCGCCCACCCCGCCGTCGACCCAGCCCACGCCGTCACAGCGCGCGCCCAGTCCGGGACCGCGGCCGAGCCCCTGGTCCGCGGAACGGCCCTGGGACGCCCCGAGGGAGGGCGCCAGATCACGCAGGACTGTGGCCAAGAGAGCGCGGAAGACCACGGGGCGCGTCGTGCGCCAGGAGCCGGCTGCCGGCGCCCAGCCGTGCGCCAGGCGGGCCAGGGGAGCCAAACTTGCGGCTGAGGTGCCGGTGGCAGAGGAGCTAGCTGGACCCAGGGACCCACAGCCGGTCCTCCTGGCGCTGACCTCGGGTGAGGGGTGATGATGGGTGCTGTAATGGAGAATGGACTGAGGATGAGCGTGGTGCTGGGGAGTGGGACCTGAGCCTCTGCAGGGTACATGTGGAAAGCATCCCAGGCAGGAGCTGTGTGATGGCACTGCCTGTGCAGTTCCCATCAACACTCCACACCGTCGTGCAGTCGACAAGGACGTCGCCGAGCTGGCGCGCTCCGCCACGCTGCGCCTGCGTGGCATACGACTGTGTTCCTCCGGCCGGGGGGAGGCGGGCGCGACGCACCTGGTTCTGGGCAGGGAACGCCGCACCATCAAACTCCTGCTGGCACGTGAGTGGTTTCAGGGTGTGCTGCGGGAAGTGGAGGTCTGGCGGATGGAGGGGAGAGCGCTGCTCCCTCCATAGCTCAGTCACGCCCCGGAGGCCCAACCAATCCACCTCCCTCTGCCAGTGGCCAACGGCGCCTGGCTGGTGACCCCCCAGTGGATCACGGCGTCCCTCGACGCCGGCGAGTGGCTACCCGCGCGCCAGTTCCCCGTCGGCGAGCGCTTCCGCGCCGCGGCCGAGCGGTCACGCTCGGCCCGGGAGCACGGCGCCACGCTGCTGGCCGGGCAGAGACTGTACATCCACGCCAGGACCGGGTCCGGCACCGCACGGCCCCGGAAGTCAGATGCGAGCGTGGAGCGGCGCGAAGGCGGCGCCGCCTCCGCCGCAGATCTGGGCTCGCTGCGCAGGCTGGCCGGTGCATTGGGCGCAGAGGTGAGGGGGCCGGAGGGGTGCTATGACCCCGTGGTAGCAGCGCACGTGACTTTTGCCAGGGGGGACGGCGTACTGCATGGAGGAGTACGCGATGACCAAGGCTCTGGGCCGCTGAAATCTGCTGTCGGGAGGTTGTATGTGCATGGCCGCGTGGGAGACCATGCCTGAACACCTTTAGACCCGAAGCCTTGAGGCCTAGACTGGAATTCACTCCTCACATGCCCCATTTCCCTTTGCGACGCAGCTCACTGGCCCGACAGAGTGCAGCCTGTGCATCCTGGCGGGGGACGCCCCCCGCCCCGCCACCCTGCCGCCAGCGGTGCCCTCTGTGACATCCGGCTGGCTGCTGCACGCTGCCGAGCACTACCAGGTGCCCCCTGTTGAGGCTACCTGGCTAGTCGCCTGAGTGCCTACTTTGACGACAGTGGCGGCAGGCGTGGGCCTGGATTTATACAACAATACTTCCGTACCAGTGGTAGCATGCACGCCTGGCATGTGCACACAGGTCAGCAGCACCGAGATGTGCTGGCGCTTTGGAAAATTGCCGAGCACGACCGTCCTGTAGGAAAGAAAATGTAAACCAACAGCCCCGGGGTTGAGAGGGGAGGGTCGCCGCAGCCAGGCTGGGGGGACGTGTGGACCTTGGTCACACCAGGCAGGGGTCCCTCCAGATCTAGAATCAGGTCTGCAGGAGCGGGGGGCCTCATCCAGCTAACAGCGAGGGTTCTATACCAGGGCCCCAAATTGGGTCTCTGGGGCGCCTCACACCGCCGCGGCATTCTCGGAGGCTGTGCGGTTGCCAAAGGACACCGAGGTCCCCTCCCCGGACCTGAGCGCGTTGCCGCGCAGCAGGCTGCCCACGGTCTGGACCAGCAGCTTGACGTCATTCAGGGGCGTGCCGGGCACCACTGCAATACGATGGGGGGGGGGAGGGAGGTGTGAGGGAAGGAGGTGTGAGGGACGGGGTCCAAGGAAGTGAGGGAGAGGGAAAGGGGGGGGGGGGGGTCGTTAAGGATCTGTACGAGCATGGGCACATGCTGACGATTGGCTGTCTGGCGATTGCACTCTGGACCGGCTGCAAATCTGACTCATCAGCAGTCCTTGGCATGCTTCCGCAAACACCCCACCACCATAGCAAACAAACATACGATCCATTCCCACCCACCCTCACCTGTCTTGTAGAGGTAGGAGTCGAAGGTCATCTTCTGGACATAGTCGGACTCGCACATCTCCACAAAGGCCTCGCGCGCGGGGTTGCTGCGGTAGAACACCTTCTGCAGGATGTCCAGCACCTTGTAGGTGGCCCAGTATTGCTTGTCCCACTTGTCCAGGTAGACGCGGAGGTCGGCCTCCCCAACCATGCGCTGCCCACGCGCCGAGGCCTGCACGATGGCCTCGGCGGCCATGCGCCCCGACTTGGCCGCAAAGTAGATGCCCTCCCCCGAGCACTTGGTCACGTACCCCGCCGCGTCGCCGACGAGCGCCACGCGCCCCTTCACGCGCCGCGGGCGCGGGTGCTCGGGGATGGGGTGCGCCTCCACGCGGATGATGGTCCCGCCCTCGGTCTTCACGCGGGACCGGTCGCGCGTGGCCTGCTGGTACTGCTTGATGGCCGTCTTGTTCACGACGGTGCCGGTGCCCACCGCCACGTGGTCATACTTGGGGAACACCCAGCCGTAGAAGTCGGGGGAGACATCGTCGCCCACGTACATCTCGGCCAGGTCCTTGTAGTACTCCATCTTGTCCTCGGGAATGCGGATGCGCTCCTGGAAGGCGATGGCAAAGTCGTAGTCCCCGGCCCCGATCTCCTTGGCCACGCGCGAGTTGGCGCCGTCCGCGCCGATGACGGCGTCCACCTCCAGCGTGGAGGGCTTGCCCACCCTGGACACGCCATCGTACTTGTTGTAGTGCAGGGTGAAGGGGCCGTCGCCGGGCGCCTGGTCCATGCGCATGAACAAGCCGTTGATCACGTTGGCGCCCAGGTCCTGGGCGCGGTTGCGCAGGTAGTCGTCCAGCACCTTGGGAGAGAGAGGGCGAGGGGGGTGGCAGGGTGTTGAGGCGAATTTGAGGCAAGGTGGAGCAAGGTTTGGCCCTTTGCTGCCGTACTTCCTTCCAGATCAAGCTAATCACAGTGGCAGGGGAGATGATAGTGCTTTACTACGCAGGTGTGTGAGGACAGGGTGGGGCCAGACTCTTCCATGTCTGGAAGGACACAACCAACCAGGGATGATTCTGCCCAAACCCGCCTCACCTCGCGCCGGCACATGCCGATCCACTCCTTGTCGTTCAGGGTCTTGCCCACATCCACCTCACGGTTGGAGGGGGAGATCATCTTCATCTTGGTCACCCGGCGATCGATGATCTCAGGCGGCAGGCTGAACTCGTCGACCATGCAGATGGGGATGGCGCCACCGCATGGCTGCATGGTGAGGAGGGTAGAGGGGGGACGGATCATGTACGTATCGTGCAGAACAGTTGCACAAACACATAAGAAAGAGGAATAGTTACCCTTTATTGAAGTCACATTCCGTCCAATAAATCCTGTCACATTCAACCATAGAAATGCTTGCCTTGCAGTTGTCCATCTTCCGCTCGATGAGGTAAGTCTCCACCCCACCCTTAGCCAGAGTCTCGGCGGTGCAGGCTCCCGCGGGTCCACCACCGATGACAGCGACGCGGAGGGGGCGATCCAGCTTGGCACCATCCCTCACCGCCATAACCTTTCAATACAGCAAGGGGAATGAGGGTGTGGCGTGAGAAACTGCCGGAGCTGGCGCGCCATATCCATGAAGATACCGTCGACCGAAACCCTGATTCGATCTGCGCCCAAGGCACAGTGGCATGCCTCCCGCACCTGCATGGCCCGTCGACCGGCCACAGGCGATCGCATGGGGCGACCCCTGAGCCCGGCGCCAGCACGCATGGAGTGGCTTGCGGACAGGGCCGGGGCACCCACGGTGCAGTGGGAGGAGGTCACCACCGCCCCAAATGCAGATCGGGGGGCATGCGTGGCAGCAGCGGCAACAGAAAGACCTTGAAGGGCTGCCATTGTGTGCTGCGACCAGAATAGGGACCGACGGAAAGGCGGTGGGAAGAGGGCGATGGACTTGTGTATAATAGGATAACATGCACAAATTCTAGCCGGGGTCAAGAGCGAATCTTTCTAATCCGATCGCGCCTTGTTCAAATCGGGCGCCTAAGCCATACTATCTCACACGCAATGTGAATTTTATCGAGAGCATGTCAAACTGACCATGCTTCTCAGAGGCACTTCCCATGTTTCACTATCCATATACTAAGGTGGTGTGGCATAAAAGGCTTCCTTGCAGTTGCCTGGCAAGCTTGAGATAGACAACCACAATAGGCAGGTGCAGCACTCGCACTGTACCGCAGCTCGATCACAGCCTCTTGACCTATCCGTCTACCAGTGTCTAACAGTACAGATCCCTTGGAATAGAAAAGACAAGGTCGGGTCGTATTCTCTTATTGTCATGCAAGCCAGAGGAAAAAGGAGTGGCCCCTCAGTACTTGTTTATGCCGAGGATGCGCACGCGGTGCATGCTGGCCAGCTTGGCGATCACCAGCACGATCACGACGATGAGGTTGACGCCGAGGGGTTGCCGTCTGTAGTCTGTGCCATTGGAGGCCAGGAGGAAGAGGACCACGGGCACCGCCGTCAGAAACTTCCGGGCCGGTGTGAACTGCTGCCCGTCGTCGATCTGCTCCCAGAAGGTTTGGCTGCAAGAGAGAAGACAAGAGGGATGGGTCATGGCCTCAGCAGCCACCACATGCACTCTGGAGGCGTTGTACATAGTCTGGGAGCTCCCTGGTGTGTCATGCTGAGTGCTGGTCTACCCCGTCGCATCGCCAGGCCCCCTACTGCCCTCACCTGTCATACACGCCCTGGTCGTTCGCGATGGGGGATCCCTTCACCCAGTGGAATATGATGTAGGTGAGGACGCCGTGCGCGATGTGGACGTACGTCCATGCGATGCCAGGGTCGGTGAAGCTGGAGACCAAGAGCCAGGACAGGAGGAGGAGGGCGACGTAGTATACCCACGCAGCCGGCGAGTCCAGCCAGTTTGTGTTCTTGTTGGCCTCAGACGCCTTTATTCCCAGCCCCGCCTGACTGCGAGGGGACTCCATGGGTGCTGCGCACCAGAGGGAAGGGACTGTAGATGCCGAGAGCGCACCACTTCCAGCCGTGTGCACACTCCAATATACAATGTCGCGCTCAGGAACCGCAGAGAAGTAGTGTGATACTCCAGATCCCACCGAGTTGCCTGTCCTGTGATCAGTTGGTCCGTCCCGATGCATGGCGAAGGCTCCCAGGAACCACCTTCTCCGGGATCGCGCTTCCGATCGTTCCCGCGCCGATGAACATTTCAAGCATGGCTGCAAGCAGGCTGTCGCGAGATCTATTAAATGTTAATGAGACACTATGCACCCAACATCTCATGTAACTTCGACTATTCAGGGGTAAACGGTTTCAGTATCGTCTTTCATGACTGTCCCCGACACCACCGGGCCAGGGGAGCCTGCATGCTCACGAGTGGTGATCCATGTCGAGTGCGCCCTGCGTGCCGACAGCTGCGCGACCCTGGAGGAGACGAGGCACCACCTCATGCAATTCCTGGGGTCTCTCAGCAAAGTTACATACGTCGAGGGTCCCTTGACCGTGGACCCACAGATGGCACCGTTCCTGGCAGAGCATGCAGCCAGGGTTTGCATAGTGGACTTGGAGGATCGCCCAGACCTGGCGGGTCGACCCATGCTCTCATGGGACGTGGAATGGGAGGTACATGGTGGACACATGGGGCTGATCTCGAGGGATTCTGAACATGAGGAAGGGCTTGCGTGGTCATGACCTCGGGCCCTGACCAGTGGATGCACTTTCCATGCAGGTGGCTTGCTTTGCGCTGGATAGACAGGGGGCCGCCAGCGACGATGAAGGGGAGGAGGGCTGCCCCAGCCATAGAGAATGGATCCTGCCAAATGAGGTGGGCCCGCATGGTGCAGCTGCTTCCATCTCCCAGCCATGTAGCCTGATGGCAAACCAGGCGGCAGCCGCCCTGTGGCCCCCCGCACACCAACCACTCATGTGTCCTGATCCCTGCCGCGGATCCCAGATGCGAACTCAAATGCCCAGCTTGTCCCCACCTCAACCTCATGCCTGGCTGCCCACCCACATGTGCAGGAGTTTGAGGGGCAGTGGGAGACGCTGTACTACGAGACGTGCATCAAGCAGCGCCTGCTGCGCTATGCCACCTCAGCACTGCGCTTTTCCATGCAGGGGGTGGACCCCGGCCTCATCAGCTGGAACAGGGTGGTCCTCCTGCACGGTCCGCCGGGCACGGGCAAGACCTCGCTCTGCAAGGCCCTGGCCCAGAAGCTGTCCATTCGCCTCATGCCGCAGTGAGGCCGGGGTGGACCGGGTTCGGCCGGAGGGAGCGATCCATCGATGCGTGCGATGGGCCAAGGATCAGTGTGATAGCAGCCCCCTGTGCGCACAGGGTGGAAACCTGCCAGCGGGCCCCCCAGGCTGCACCCATGGTCTCCCTGCGTGCAGCCAGCTCATGACCCAGCCTTATGCACCCCCCCGGTCCTTCAGGTTCTCCCAGGGCATCCTGATCGAGGTAAACGCCCATTCCCTCTTCTCCAAGTGGTTCAGCGAGTCCGGCAAGCTCATCGGCCGCCTGTTTGCCAAGATCCAGGAGGTGGTGGAGGATGCCTCCAGCCTGGTGTTTGTCCTCATCGATGAGGTGGAGAGCCTGACTGCGGCCAGGTTGGCATGGGTCGTGGGTGAGGGGGGTGGGGGTGGCCGGGTGACATCGCTGTAACAATCTGGGACAAGGGTGGAAGCATTGCTGCTTGGACGCACTCTGTGGTGTATGCCGTCGCATGTGTCCCCCTGACACAACCACTCCCTGCCACCCTGACTGCAGGAAGTCTGCAGTGGGAGGGTCCGAACCCACAGATGCCATCCGGGCGGTCAATGCCATACTGACTCAGCTGGATGCCCTGAAGCGCCACCCCAATGTCATGGTCCTCACCACCAGCAACATCACTGGTGGGTCAGCAGTCTGGAGGGTGCATGCACGGAGTGAAGCATCAGTGATGTTGGTGACCAGTGGCAGGGAAACTGGGCCGCGGCAATATCCGACTGCTCCAGGATGTCCCCAATGCTGGAAAGGGCCAGGGAAGGGCAAGCAGGGCTCACCTACAAGTTCATGGCAAGGGCATGCCTGAGGTGCATCCCACCCCCCACACCACGATCATCTCTTCCCCATGCACTCATGCCGCGCATTCCCTGCAGAGGCAATTGATGTGGCATTCGTGGACAGAGCTGACATAAGGGCATACATTGGCCCACCAAATTTGGAGGCTCGGTGAGGGCAAGGCTGCATTGAAGACTGTGTGATGGGTGGGTTTCTAGGGCAGTTCAGGTGCAGCATCACGCACAGAATAGCAATTTCTGAGTGTCCACTGGCCACAGGTACGCCATCCTCGCCTCCTGTCTGTCGGAGCTTGATCGGGCCGGGATTGTGCGGGACATGGGCAGCATCCCAGGCTTCTCCCATGCACTCCGGCTGGGGACCGTCATGGACGAAGGCGGGGCGGAGGGCCTCGCAGATCATGTGGCCAGGTGCTTGGGCCCCATCAGTTGATTTATTGGGAACTTGTGCCCATGTCTGTCGTTCAGAGGACCAGCATGGGTATTGCTGTGCTTGGGCCTGTGTCTGAGCCTGTTGAGTCTCCGGACCCCCCCATAGATCTCTGCTGGACACCGCCCGCTTGGCGGAGGGACTGAGTGGGCGCAGCCTGAGGAAGCTGCCATTCCTGGCGCATGCCAGCCAGGCATGGGACCAGAGGGGTCCCTGCCCTGCTGCAGCATTCATGCGCGCCCTTCAACAGGCCCTGGACAGCGAAGGGGTTGACCGTGCCAGGATGCTGGCAAGCTGACGATGGGAAGGGGGTGTCTATGCAGTGATGACCATGGGCCCAGCAGCGAATGTTGTTCGGTCCCTGGCATGTCACACCATGCTGCTTGCAGAGTGTATCGCGAGGTTCCTTCCGCAGGGACCTTGATTACACCGGAGGCCCGTTCCGTCTCAGTGCCCCTGCTTTACGCAGGCACACGCATGCCACCACCTCGACCTGCTGGTACAAACCACGTTTTGCTGATGGACACCCATTACAAACACACACCGCGCTCTCCTTGCTGACAACTTGCAGAGACGTGCATGGCATGATACTTCTAGGTAGCCTGAACAAGCACCAAGTAGGCAGAGCTCCGGGGAGCAACAGTCAGGCTGGCTGACCCTGAGCGCGTCCCTCGGGTCAAGCGCCAGACAAGCAAACAGGGGGGCGCTGGCGGCAGGCAGCACATCGCCCTCGCGCCCTTCTGCCCCATTCTCTCACCATTTGTCGTCCCAGTCGGCGGGGGGCTTTGCTTTCGAGCTAGGGCCGCCGCTCCTAGTAGCCGGCACGTCCTGCCAGTCCCGGTCGCTGGTCTCCCAATTCACCGGGGTTGTCTGGACCCCGGCCTTGACCTCCGTGTACCTCGGGCCCAGCTCCACAGAGGCCAGGTGCGCCGGCTGGAGCGCACGCCGCCTACTCCAGAACACCACGACGGCTCCCAGTGCCAGCGCCACCAAAGCCACAACAATCACACTGAAGGGGGGGAAGGGTTTTTAGCGTCTGGAAAGGGCGAGGGAGGGGCTGGGGAGCGTGACAGAGGAATGCACCACACAGAAGCTGCATCAGCACATACTTGGCTGGCACGACCAGGACCGCCCCTACCCAGCACCTGGAATAGGGAAGGAATGGGGCGAGGAGGCCTCCGTCTCCCACCGTCTTGAGTGGAGTCCTGCGCGGGCCGGGTTTCAAAACAGCGTCGTGAGGGCGTTCAGCTCCTGATGCATGGCAACCCCGCAAGCAGACTGGAGCAGGAGCGATGCCATGGCCCTCCATGTACCAGAAGCCCTGTGTTGATTGCTCTACCTGCAATCCCTCACCTAGCCTGCAAGTCATCTTCTAGAATGCTTTCCATGTCAGTCTCCTCCTCCTCCGCTGAATGGTCATCCCACAGCGTGTCAGCGATCTCGGCTTGGCCCACTGGGGGGGGGTGGGGGGGGGACTTCCCCGGAGGCTTGAGCTGTGTCGTGTTCCGGGGGTTTGGTATCCGGCGGTTGGGGTCGGCTGGACGCGGCAGCAGTGGGGACGGTGGCTGAGCAGTCACCATGACAGAGCTCGCGTTATGAGGGAGCAGCTCGGCCGTGGGTGCATACGACCCAGTCGGTGTAGAGAAGCCAGGGAATGTGCCCCTTGCATTGACATCCTCGCCAGCTTCTAGAGCGTGTGAGGTAAGGTGCGGAGCTCTCATTATGCCATACACAACAGGGCATAGAGGAGTGGACTTGCATTTTTGGTCAGCATCTACTCTGCACTGACAGCCCTCCCACCTTGTGCTGGTCCCGCTGCTGGTGCCTCTTGGGGTTGCAAACCATCCGACCGCATCCTGGGTTCACCAGTCTCGACGGATGGAGCTTTAAGCAGGTCCACCTCCGTCAGCACTTCTGGTGTCGGTGCGGTAGCTCTCACCCCAAGGTCATTGATCACCCGCTCCACCCTGGTCGCTGCTGCGAGAGGTGGTTGGGTGCTGCAGGAGTGCACATTGGCAAATATACCGCCACTATAAGGAAATCAAACCAGGAGGACGCATAATCTGAACCCACAAACCTGGAGGATCTGCAAGTAGTTGCCGGGAATGGGCTGAAGACACGAAGAGGGTTACGCTGAGAAGCAGAATTGCCTCGAGCTTCATGTCGCGGCCCTCCACGAAATCAGGGATCTAACGGAGTTGCATTGAAACTGAGATCGCGGTCGTGCCACTGAATGTCCCACTTGGGGGAGCGAGTGCAACTGATTTAACAAGCCTGGACGCTCATGACGCGCTCAGTGGCGCGGCAAGACATCCTACACCTAGAAGCACACATTACAGATGACCTTCAGAAAATGCCAGGAGCCACCTAAAGGCGCCATAGCCGAGCTCTCATGTTCTCTTTGGAAAGGTCTGAATAAGTTACAATCCCCAGCGCAGTGCGCCGAATTGCCCTGCGCTCCCGTACTGAGCCCCTGCCAGAGCGGGCCAATGCCCATCAAGAGGGGCCGGTACATTTCACGCACAAAGCCCTCGCAGAGCATGCCCATTCCGACAATGAACTCTACCGGGACCCCTCTGACCCTGGCCGCTGTTATCGTAGTGGGTGCGTCCATCGCTACTGGCATCCTCGTCAGGCGACGGAGATCATCTGCAACCCACGACTCGAAGCCCACAGCGACGTGAGCGATTGCCCGCGTTCTTTAATTTTGACAGAAATATGTATTATCGACTTACACAAGTTGCAGCAATTTTCATCAGACCCCAAACACATCCCGAGTCTAGCACTGATCTTCCCTCCTCATGCACAGGGGCCGGGAGGTGGTGGAAGGCAACAGCAAGCCACGTCCCCAGGATAACGGAGTGCCTCGCCACCAGAAGGACTTGCCAGCTCCTTCACAACCAGAGAAGGAGTCCGAAGTGTACGCTGAGCCACAGAGGGTGTTCCCACCCTCACCTGATGGCCCCGCTGAGGCACTTTCAGGTGCAGCTGGAACTGCCGCGGCCAATACCCTTGCCGAGCTCAGGGCTCCTGACCAACTGGAAAATGGTCCTGTGCAGCCTCTGATTCCCGCTTCGGAGTCGGAATTTTCTCTGGAAGGAACTGCTGCACCAAAGGCCCCAGACCTGGAGCCATCAGCTCTCAATGAGCCCGCGTCAGCACCGCCGCCGTCCCATGCCAGCAGCGATCCTGAGGTGCGCCAGCCAGACTCGGAGGGCTCGGTCCCGGCTGCCAATCCCGGCTCCTGTACCCCTCGGGATTGTGCGTCTGCACCCCCTCTGGCACCCCCGACTCCGGCAGCGCACCATTCGCCCCCTCTCGGGGTTGCCAGCCCCAGCAAGAATGAGGACGGGGTGCTGCAGCCCTTAGCAAAGGACGGGGAAGGTCTCGATGCTGTAAGGAAGCTGGTCATTAGGCCCGATGCTCGCCACCCTGCCAATCCAGAGGCCGGACTCCTGGTCCCGGCCGATGAGACTGTAGCGGCTGACGAGAATGGAGCAAGGAATGAGGCTGTGGTGGCTGATGAAGGCGGAGTGGCTGAGGAGAGCCTGGCTGCATGTGAGGATGGCGAGGGTGTTGAGCATCTGGCTGCAGATGAGAGTGGGGCTGGCGGCGAGTCTAGAGCTGCTGGTGGGAGGCAGGGCGGGAGCAAAGACGCGGCAGCTGAGGAATCCAAAGCTGCAAACGGAGTTGAAGCCCATGGGGCCACAGAGATATCCAGCGACGCGGGCGTTGAGTCGGCCAACCCAGTCCAGGAGGCACTGCTGCTGCCAGCGGCAGAGCAAGACGACATCTTGACGAGCAAGGAGGGCATTGCTTTAGGCAGAGAGCTCGACGTTCCCACTGGCATTGTGCCCCCGTCTGATCGTAAGCAAGTATCCAACCCCCAGGTGACGATCACTGTGCATGGTGGGGATGGGAATGCTTGTAAACATCCATGCAGCTCAGGCTCCTCCGTGAGAAGACCTTGCCACCACCCGATCCGCTCACACCAGGATGCATCCCCTCCCTGCGCACATCAGGCGGCCTTTGAGGCTGCTCTGGACGTTGAGATCCCAGACTTGAAGCTGGAGGATATTCCGGCGCCTGGAGTCCCTGCCACTGCTGCCGAGAAGCGAGTCGAGCAGGCCAACACTCTGGCAGACAAGCTCCTGGATGACCCCCAGTGCGTGCCGTGGACAGGGAGTGGTGCCGAGCCTGCGTGTCTCCCTGGCTGCTCCCTCGCATCATTGAAATCTTTGCATGGATGCCCAGGACCCCCTCCTCAGCCTTGCCATCCTCCTGCTCATCTCCCCACGACAGAAAACCGCTGCATGTCGCCATCAAGGCCCAACAGGTGGCGCTGCGGCTGGCCCTGGCGGGCGGAGTGCGGCCCGAGGTACTTTCTTCCGCGGCCATGCTGCTCGCCAACATGCTCCTGCATGGCCGACGCTGGGGCGAGGCTAAGGAGGCCACCGCCATCGCCTATGCTGCTGCTGGCAGGGCCGAGCGTCCCGCCGCCAAAGTGAGGCGGGGGAGATCTGGCACTTGGGCGGGCAGGAGTGGGAGCTGGGATGGTGACCATGGCAAGGAGTGGAATGAGGAGGGGGGACGGGTGTTCCCTGCTGCATGTGTAAGCATGCATCCTCCTTCATGTGATCCAACCTTCTCCCGCCCCGCCATGCCAGAGCCAAGCGATGACCCTCTTTGGGCTGGCCTGGAGCTCCGAGGACAGGCTGGAGGAGGCCGCAGCGGCGTACGTGGCTGCCATTGGGCTCGCTGAGGTGAGTGAAGGGTGCACTGGACCGAGTATATTTCAAGGGGTGGATGAAATTAGAGGCGACAGGACGCACGAGAACTCCACAGAGAACAGGCCAAGAATGGGGTCAGGGTATGGCAAGTTGTGATAGCATGCCTGCCCCTGGCAGCAGTCCTAGGATCCAGCGCCCCAGCACTCCACCATGCCTCATATTTCCCGCAGGAGTCGATGGATGTGCTGAACCCATCCCTGCACCGTGCCAGGCGCGACCTGTCGCAGATCCTCCTGAAGATGGGGAGGCAGGTGGGCAGGGCCAAGTGTCGGGCAAACCGTGCAGTTGCCAGAGCCTGCCATGGTGTGGCTGCTCGATGCTGACTGCCACAATGCCAGATTCTCTGTGCTTGGCTAGAGTATTTTCCCTACTTTCCTTGCCGTCTTCCTCAGGACGAGGCCGTGGCGCTCCTGGTCACCTCTGCGCGCCAGCTCTGCGGTCTAGCGGCCGACACCGAGGCACGGACCCTGGCGGCCGGCGTGACGAGGGCCGCCCTGGCGGCCGCGGTGGCGGGCGAGGACGGCTCTGCCGGCAAGACCCGGCCGGCGCAGCAGGACCAGCTGGAGGTGAGGGCGGGTGTGGTGAGCTTTGATCGTGCTGGCCTTGGTGGGAGGCCACACCCCGTCGATTCCTGCAGCCACCGGGGTCTCCAGGCCAGCCATTGCAAGCGTCAATCCAACCCCTAGTCAATTTGCCGCGACCCTCAGCCCACCACCCTCCGAATCCTGCAGCTGGTGCACAGTGCGCGGCGGTCGGCCATCAGGAGCCTGTGGGAGGCTGCGGACCTGCTGGCCCCACCCGAGGTCCCCGCCGGCGCGGCTGAGCAGGCCGAGCAGCTACTGCAGGAAGCCATCCAGGTGGCGGGCGAGGGCTACGGCCGGCAGAGCATGGTGTTCGTGCAGTGCCTGGATGCGCTGGCGCGCTTCTCGCGGCGGCAGTCGCGGCTTGAGGAGGCCCTGCTGCTCTACCGCCACCAGCTGGCGATCCTGGACGGGTTCAGGGCCTACGAGCTGCCCATGGTCCAGCACCGGGTGCTCTTGCTCAGGTGCGTGGGAGGCGGCTGTGGTTGTGTGTTTTGTGTGTGGGGAGTGTGGGCAGCCTGCAGGGAGGCGACCAAGGGGATGGATTGGGGAGGCATGGTGGGTGGAGGCGTGCTTGAGGGCGGGCGGCGTGTCACAGCAAAAGTGAAGGTGACTTCATAGGCACGCAGGCCTGGGAAACTGGCTCATGCCCTGGGCACCGCAAAGAGCTTTCATCTGGACATCACAAGCCTCGGCTCGCTGCCTGTCTAGCCCCATCTGAGCTCGTCTCCTGGCACTACCCCGCCCCATTGCCGTCCGTGCACAGGGCGTCCGCCGAAGCGCTGGACCAGCTGGGGGAGACCGGCACGGCCGTGGACTACGCCAACCAGGCCCTCCTCCAGGCGCAGGTGGGTGGAAATCAGAAAATGGGACGATGCAGAGGCACAGCGTACGATCGACCAGAGGGGGTGCCGTGCCATGTGGCAGTCTGATTGTGCCAGGCGCGAGGCCCATCTCAGCATCGTCCCACCCCTCCAAAATGCAGGCCTTGGTGAAGGTGGGCAGCGAGCCTCATCAGCGCGCTGCAGCGGCGGCCCTGGAGCCCCTCTTCACACTCGTTGCAGAGTTGAAGGAGAAGGTCTGTCATGGGGCTGTACGGTGGAATAGGATATTTCTCATCACAATTGCCCCACGTGCACCGAGCTCATGCCTGGCCAAACGCGTTTCCAATCCGACCCGCATGGCAGACGGGGGACAAGGAGGGCGCCAAGAAGGCGCGTCGGAGCATGCTGCAAGCCCGCTTGGAGAAGAAGCTGCCGACGTTCACTTCGCCGGGAAAGAAGGGGCGCAAGGCGACTCGTCAGAACAAGCTCAAGGTTCAGACATCATGATGGATACAGCCATGACCGTTCCATGCATAGGGATCATGCTGGGTGTTCCAATTGGGAGTGCGTGCTTGGAAGGCGGTGCCCAGTTCCTGCCCAGTCGTGTAAAGAGGCAGTTGGTGAGCCATCATCGCGGAGCTCGGTACCGTGGTACCATCCGAGCTGAGATGCCTCAAACTTCAGATGCCTCTGTTAACTCCGTCTGTGGGATCACTAGTGCACGGACCCTTGAAGCACAACTCTTCTCAGCAAGTACGCAGGCTGACCGGGGCTCGTCTTTCCCAATGATGGAGGTGGAGCCGCAGATCCCACCCACTTCGGGGGAGCTCGAGGTGGTCTCGGAGCCCCAGGATCTGTCTAGAACAAAGTTGCCGGATGCAGTGGACGTGTCCGAAATGGACACGGATGCATTGGAAGAGTCTGAGGGTGCGACAGGCAGCACTACCAATTCCCTCGGGGGTACGCGCCACGCAGACGCCCTGGCCGTCCACGCCGTGGAGCGGGGACCGCGCCGGTGAGTTTTCGTGGCAGTAGCCTCACTTGAGGCCCCTGATCGGGGGAGCGCGTGCTGCTACCCACTGCGTCGGAGCCGACCGCTCCGCGCCATGCCCCAGCGCGCGCCGTTGCCTGCCACTCCATTTCGACGTGCTTGCCTCCTCCCTGCCGCCCACCGGGGGCGCCATGGATGCCCATGCGGACCCCGCCCATGCACCTGCTCTACTCCTCACACACACAGGCTGTGGCTCGTGAGGGTGCCCAAGCCCCCAGAGGTCACCGCCCTGGCTGCCCTCGAGCAGGAGCTGGCTGCCTACACGCAGCAAGTCAAGCTCCTGAATGAAAGCGCCTCGGTGAAGAAGGTGGGCGCTGAGCGTCGGTCTGCATGCTTGTTGGGCACAGGACCACTTCCCTGGGAGGGGTCCGTACCAGGCTGTCACGCTGCGCCGTGTGATGCGCCGCCAGCCCACACACGTGCAAGGAAGACCCTCCCCCCCCCCCCTCTTCTGCCAGGTTGCACGGGATGACGCGCGTAAGGACACGCAGGCGGCGCGCGAGGCGTACCGGCTGTGCCGCGACGCGTACAATGCGTGCATGGAGGTGGTGACGCCCCTGCGCGAGGCGGCGCGCGGCTCTGCTGGCGCCGGCCCCCGCCGCCTTCGCGAGTCGTACCCCGAGCTGGAGGTGTGGAGCGTGGCGGAGCTGGACGAGCGGCTGGCGGGGATGGAGTACCGCCTGCAGCACGAGTCGGTCCCGCTGGCGGAGGAGAAGCGGCTGGTGGCGGGGCTGAAGCGCCTGGCGGGCCAGCGCGCGCGCGTGGCCGAGTATGAGGCCGCCGCCGGCGCGGCGCGCGACCCGGCACTGCTGGCCGACGCCGCGCGCGCGCGCGCCGCGTTGGCGGAGGCGGAGGAGGAGGCGCGCGCGCTACGCGAGGAGCGCGCCGCGCAGAAGGAGGTGCTGGACGGCTTCTGGGAGGCGGAGCGCGCCGTGGACGCGGAGGTGGAGGCCATCCTGGCCGAGCGCAGGCGCCTGAAGGAGCTGCAGGACGAGGCGTACGCGCGCGTGTCGGAGGTGCGTCGCGCGCACCGCGAGCGCAAGGACGCCTACTACTCCAGCCGGCGGCACAGCACGGGCGTGCGCGCGCTGCTGCGCGAGCCAGGCGGGGTCGAGAAGGCGAGGGCCATGTGCGGGGAGCAGGTGGACCGCCAGCTGGCCGTCCTGCGCGACAACGACGACTACAGAGCAGGTGCGTGGGGAGTGTGTGTGTGTGGAGGGGTGGGGAGGGG
>NW_011934241.1:258180-279487 GCF_000733215.1 Auxenochlorella protothecoides
ATCCTGGCTCCCCCCCCCCCCACCACCCCCACCACCACCACCCACGCAGAGTACCTCACGCTGATCGAGCAGCAGCGCGGGCGGCCCAGCACGTGGGAGGAGGGGGAGGAGGCGGGCAACGGCGCCAGGCGCGGCCACAGCCGGCAGCCGTCGCTGCCGCTGACCGAGGAGGAGACCAAGGAGCGGGCCCAGGGGGTGAGCCGGGGCACGGGGGGGTGGGGTGGGTCTGGGAGGGGGCGCTGCATGCATGCAGAACCGATCAGATGCCCCGGTCGTGGGGCCGGGCGGGCGTGGCATCCCCTGGGGACGCCCCGGTGCCACACAAACTCTCAATCGTCACACTCCCTCCACCTCGCCGCCACGCCCCTCACAGACCATCGCAGCGGTGCTGGAGCAGGCGCGGTCCAGGGTGGTGGACCTGAAGCACGCCGCGGCGGCCGCCACCGCGGCAGCGGCCCCGCACCCCGTGGCGGTGGAGGTGGCCGTGCCAGTCGCCCCGGCCGAGCCCCGGGCGATGCCCAAAAAGGCGCCGCGCGCGGAGCCGGCGCACCCCGAGCCGGAGCGTGCGGCGCCCGAGCCGGAGTCTGCGTTCGAGCTGCCGGCGGCCGTGGCGGCCAGGGCGCGCTGCGAGACGGCGGCCGCCGAGGCCGACCGCGCCGCGGAGGCGGAGCGACAGCGTGCCGCGCGCGCCGAGGCCGAGAAGAAGAAGGCGCGGCGCGCTGAGAAGGCCAAGCGCGGCGCGGAGCGCGCCCGCGCCGCCGCCGCCGCAGCGGAGATGAGCGCCGCCGCCGCCGCAACCGTGGCAAGCGCCGCCGCCGCCGCGGCGGCTCCTGCTCCCGCCCTCGCCGAGGAGGGTGCCGCGGCAGGCGGGGAGGGGGGCGTGACGTATGAGGCCGCCCAGGGAGCGACGGCGGTCGCCGGCGAGGCCGAGGCAGGCCCGGGCGCGGCGGAGGCCCCCGCGCCGGCCCCGGCTGCGCCGGCCGGCGCGCGCCGCAAGGCCAACCCCGCCATCCTGGCGACCAACGCGCCCCTGTCCGTGGCCAAGGTGCGTGCGTGCCTGGGTGTGGGCGGTGGGCGTGGCGCTTGGGCTTGCAGGGCCTCGTCCGGTGGTGGATCGGCGCCGCGGCCCGGTGAGGAGCAGCGCGCCCTGCTGCCCAGCCAGCAGATTTGGACCCCCTAGCACGACGCCCACTGCTTCTCTTCCTTCCACCCCCCTCGTCCCACTCGAACCAGTCGCGCCCCTCCCCTCCGCAGGCCATGGTGGCCAAGCCCGCCGCGCGGCGCCCCGCGGCCGCGCGGAAGTCGCTGGTCAAGACGCTGCGCAGCTTCTACCGCGAGAACGAGATGGCGATGGTGCTGGCCCTCATCGGCCTCATCGTCGCGGCGGTGGCGTACATGAGCCTCACCGCCGCCTGAACCCCCGCCCTGGCCCGCACGGTGCGGGCGCAGGCGTGGGGTCTGTGCAACGGGTGGCACGGCGGCCACGCTGGCCTGCGTGCCGGCGGGCGTAGGGCCCCTTCCTTCTTGAAAAGACAACTGATTGAACCTTTGTGCCGCTCTCTCTCGTGTTTGTGACGCTGATGTTGCAGGCCCGGGCCTTCTCATTGATGTGAGAGAGCGAGCGGATCCAACGCTTGATGACAAGAGTGAGGATGGTGTTTCTGCCTCAGATTGCTGTGAGCTGGGGGGGATCCCACGACCACACCGGGTGCTACCAGTCTGTTGCGGTAAGCTTGGGGGAGTACACAGTTGAGTTCAAAGAATGGAGTGACCATGGCAGGCAGGAGCGAGTACATTTCAGAGTATACACAAGTGTCAGGTGCGACCAAGGCCATGCTATGCCAGTGTGGTAGGGAAAACAGTCTTGCCCATGCTGGTCGGTGCATCATGCATGGGTGCAAGACAGGTGCCGGGGCCGGGCCCCAGAAGGCTGGCGCTCAGCCCTGTCCACTTTGCACGACGCCTTAGCTTGACCAGACAGAAGATAATCACGGTGATGACCTGCAGGACGAGGGCCCAGGCGAGGAAGTCCATGCCTGGCAATGTGTGGATCTCCAGGTTGGCCCCCGAGTACAGCCCAGAGCAATGGTCGCGCGGGCCAACATCATTCCAGCCCTGGCTGGCATTGACGCCGCCAAACGTGATGTAGCCTGGCATCTCCTCCAGACCTGGCATGGCGGCAGGGAGGGGTGTGTGGGAAAAGGGGGCAAGGGGCCGCGGCGAGATGTTTGTGAGTCAGACTGGACTGCAAGCAGCATGCCGTGGATTGCAATGTGGGAGACTGCATCGCTGGCAACTGTTCCAGACGATGCCTGCGGGGCTCTCTTCTCAACAGACATCGAGTGGCAAGACAGCATCATTCCTCGGCTGTGAAGCCCAACATCGAACTCAGGAACCTCACCCTTCTTGAACCAGGGCTCGTCGTGCAGTCCATACTTGCGTTTTACCGCATCATCCTCGTCCCACTCCGACCTGGGAGTGGAGCGGGGACGCAGAGTCGATCGCTGCTCCCCAACGAGTACAACATGCAGAGCCGTGCAGCCAACCCCAGGCGCAGCCCGGCATGGAATGACCCCAGGTGGCCCGGCGCACCATCCGTGGGGGTGGGTGAGGGAGTAGATGGCGGTCTTCTCGCTCTGGTGAGCAGGGTGGATCATGCAGGCTGCATCCACCACCCCGATCCTGTCCCTCGGGTAGTCGAGGAGGAGGGGCCACACAAAGTCCAGCGCTGGGCGAGAGGGGCGATGGGCGGGTGTGTGTCAGGTAGCAGAGGGTCCAGAGAGGGTGGCGACGGCCAGTGCTGCGCTGCCAGGGAGGCACAGCTTTCCATCTGCGCCACCTTGTCATTCTCCCCACACCACACCACCCCCTCACCGTAGCCTGTGGCGGTGTTTTCATCCAGGTTGGGGAGCAGGACAGAGGTGACCGTCGGCATGTCAAAGATGGGTGCCATGAGTTCCACAAATGCCGTGTACCGCAGCACCTTCTCTGGGTCCTGGTACACCTGGGTCCAGAAGGTGTAGCTGTCTGGGTGCCGGCAGACAGAGGGCTGGCTGAGGGCCAGCCGATACTGGCTGGCGACATCGAACGCGACGTTGATGGCTGGGACGGGGGGCAGGGGTGGATTGCGGTGAGTCAGTCGTGGCTCGCCGAGTCCCGCACAGCAGTCGGCAGGCCGGCAGGGGCTGGTGATCGCAAGCCCAGCCCAGCCCGGCAGCCGTGGCACCTCGCGTGGACATGATGAGGTCGTCGTCCGCGACCATGATGTGGGTGTAGCGGTCGGTGACCCGCGGCCACACAGAGGTCTGGGAAACCTGGCGCAGCAGCTGCCAGGAGAAGCCATGGCGGCGATAGACTGCCACGCACTCGGGACAGGACCACTCTGGGTCGTTGCCGACGTAGAGGGCGAGGATGTCGAAGGACCGGTGCTTCTTATCGTCCAGCCACCTACATGTGGAGGGTTTGGCATGTGCAGAGAAAACATTGTCTTGGGCATTGTAGGGTTTCACGGTACAATGACCAGCCCCGTGTCCCCTGTCCCCCTTCACTCACGTGATCTTATGCTGAGAGTTGTCAGTGATGGCTGCAATGATGAGGTAGGGGCGGTAGCAGTCGAAGCCGTTCCATTCAAGGGTCACCACTGTGGGAGCTGGTGCAGGATCCGATGCCTCCGGTGTCGCGCCCTCGCTGGACTTAGATTCGGCACCGTGACTGGCCTCGCTGGGGCTGTCCTCGCCTGGATCAGTGGCTCCATCTTCGCTGTGGGTGCTGCTGCTATCCTCCGCGAGCAGGCTGGCAGTGTCCTTAATGGGCTGGTCGGCAGTCTCCTCGGTATCAGCTCAGGGTGTGCTGTCCCCAGTATGAGCCAGAGTCATACTGCAGAGGAGAATCACCACCCACACGAGGCCCTGTTTTCTGCAATGGAAATGAGACACTTCATAAATGTTGGCTCGTCTGGCATGCCGAGGGGAAGCTCGGGTGAAGTAGGGGTTCCCATGTGCGCACCTGCGGTGTGCTCCGTGGGGCCAGTTCAACCGCATTGTGAGCCTGCCAGATAGGCTGTCGACCTAAATTATGGATCAAGAGGATGCGGCCAAGTGTCAGTGACAAGGGGCATTTCTTGCTGCATGGCACGATGGACTCGATTATGCCCCTATATAGCACTGAGGTGCACACCTGCAGAAGCTGGTGCTTGTGGAGGCGAGGCCTGAGCGGGGGACGCCGACTGCAATATTTGACGACAGAAGAAGATTATTTAATGGTGTTCAGATTGGTGCTCTTGGTGACGAGCTTCATTTTCCTGGCGTCGAGCTGGAGGGCGGAGTTGGGGGCATGTTCAAGCTGTCGAGAGTTGACCCTGGGAATCTCGTGTGAGCCATGCGCGAAGCATCATGGTACTGCGATGGCCATTAGGCCTACGTCTGGGAGTCCTGGGCAAAAGAGCGACTCCGAATCGGCGCATGGAAAAATTGCGTGAATTTTGAAGCCCCTGTGTGAGCTGCAACTTGCAGTAAGCACGGCGCTCATACCCAGGAAAGAGGGGGATCAGACCCAGTTATCACGGGCAGGCATCCGTACGTATAGAACATAGTCAGATATGGTCTAGGACTCCTGATAAGAGGCCTTCATCCAGCAGAATATAGTACACACAAGCCGCTTGGGTGTTGGTATGGATGGAAGAGGGCTTTGCTCTTATGAGTTAAGGAACTCCTCCGATGGAAGGAATATGCCCAGAGCCAGCTGGCCGCGGACGAACCCTTGAAATCTTCCCCACCATTGATTTTGAAAAGCAGATCACCATAAATCATAATCAAATGCCTTATCTAGAGTGGATGTGTAGCACGACAGCTTGTCGCGCGTAAGTTTATGTCTTAACCTAGGGCCGGTGCTGCCAGGCCCGTGCCATTGCGACCATACACGGAGCGAGTCTTCGCCCTCCCGACCACCCCCCGTCAACAAAAGGTCGAGTCGCCATGACTGGCCACCTAGGAACGGTACGAGTGCTAGTTTTGCGCTTGTAATCTCCCAAAAATGATGTCCGCGCGAAGAGGGCGTTCGTCTACAGGCCCTAGGGGGAAAATGCGCCCTGGGTCGCAGGCCCATATCTGCAGGATACTTCGTTCTGCTCGGTTACTGCATATGTCCTTGTTCCAGATTACCCCAGTTGAGTGAACGAGGTGGTTGAGAAATTACACGGAACCTGCCAGTCTCTGAGCGACGGGCAAGCTCTCGTCGTTCGCATTCCAAAGACGAAGAGTCACCTGCCCCAACATTCGATCAAGGCCGACAGGCATGATTTCCAATCTTCAAACGATGTTTCATCATCACTTTAACCAGCAGATGGTTTTTGAGGTGAGGGCTGAGCTGGCGTGGAATCGTTTAGTGGCAAAGAAAACTTCTGCGGGTGTGGCTTAACACCCTCGGACAAGCTGCTAGCGCGCAGTGTGCGGTATCGCCAGGTCCAAGAGGGCCATCATCACAGTCGCCGATGTGGGGACACATCACCCTCCCCCAATAAATCAGCCCGCTGGCGCTTTCCGTGTGTAAAAATATCGCGTCGAGCCCCGTGTACTTCTTCCGTAAATGGGTTTCCTTGGATGGGTCCAGTCACACTCGACCTGATCAGCGCTGCAAGGATACCATAGTGTGCATGAACCTACTAGCGATCACGGGGTGGACGAAGGTTTTGACTACTTCATTATGCTGTCTTCAGGGGCAGCACGCAAGGGTTTTGCCCCATGGTACGGATCCATGCACGTGCTGTGATGAAGCTGGTCCCTCACGTGCGCGCGTTGGATAATCGGGAGTAGAGGAACGTCGACGATCTCGACCCCTGCCAGAATCATCTGATCACGCTCATGATGAAACTAATGCTTTAAAAATCATCGGAGACGAAGACCGGGACGACGAGGCAGCGGTCGACGAGCACCCATTGATCGATTCGTCCCCGGGCGAGTAATCAGACTGGGCGGAAACCCCTCCAAAACTAGCTTGGCGCATCCCTTGCGACGAATTTTATCCAGATGGCCACTTTTTGTTGACTGAGGAAGGTGCTGCTGTGGGAAGAGCGAACGTGAGAGATGCTGCTTTCGGAATCTGGAAACCAGGCGTGAGTCAGGTTCGCGTACTTCTGGAATCGACCCTGCTGACCTTCTCCGGGAGAAGTGAAGGCACATCTTGTAGTATCCTAACCAAATTGGCGTGAAGAGCTTACACTTCAGCATTGGCGAAGCAACAAGGGGTTCGCGTTTCGATAGACATGCCGCAGATCATATGCGAGGGACTCCTCGTCGGTTCCCCAGCTTCTGCCGGTCTCAAACAGGACCTGGCTCCGGGGATGACCATCCGACGGGATAAGAATAGCCTTCAGGCGTTCTCAGAAGGCAGAACCTGAGCGAATTCCTGGCGATTTGCATCAAGCCAAGACAGTTTTCGTTTGCAGCTCGGCTACCAGTATGAGAGCTCATACTGGTGCCATCGACCTTCGAGCTCATAATGGAGTAGAATATCTCACTGGCCCCTAAATTAACTCAGAACCTCGAGTGACGGTCGTCTCCAATGGCACGCTACCTTCATGCCGCACGCAAGTGCCTCGTCTCGTACAGACCCGTGGCCATTCTGACGGTCACGATTGTCGTCATGGTGCTGGCCATCCACAACGAAGGTCGGTCTACCCAGCAGGTCTTATAAATTTTTCAGAGCGTATACATTTTCGCCAGGGCATTGGCGTCATTCATCGGGCGTCCTCTGGCCTGGGAGGGGCCAGGCAGACGCCGTGGCACGACACAGATATGAGCCCGAGAAGCCACACCTTGACCACCGAGCATGGTTCCGGTGTACACGTCAACTTCAATCTGATACTCACCCTACCTTACAGACTGCTTCAGCGTCGCGCAGACTGGACTCGGCTCTTCACGTGCGAGCCTCTCCGGTCCCCGTACCATGCTCCCTCCCGGTCTCCCCTACCCGCCATCCGGTCAATTCAAGGGGATAAGGGCTCACCTGCTCTCACGGTGAGGAAGGCATGGGTGGGTCTTTGCAGCTGATTTGATGCCTTGCCATCGCATTCTCCACGGCTCCAAACCTTTTCAGTGAACCTCTGCCGATGCTGGACCAAACAACCGTAGCTGGTTTTGCAGCTGCATAGCTGCGAGACGCCCCACACCCTGCCCCTTCTCCGGCAGGGATCTGGTGGAACTGCATGCCAGCAGCAACCACCTGGTCGTCACCTGGTCCGACTGGGACAACCGCGACTTTGTGAGGAATTGGGTGTACCATCTACACAAGGCGGGCTGCTCTGCCCTGCTGGTGGGGGCCACAGACACTCAGCTCCTGGAGTGGCTCTTTGAGGCTGGCATCCCAGCCTTCTTAATCGAGCAAAAGGTGCTGAGAGTGGTATCTCAGCAAGGGGCAAAAGGGAGGGGGAGGGTGCTTCAGCTGACTCTTTGAAGAGGAGTTTACAGTGCCCATGAGGGACAAACATGTTGGCCATGCTGGTGGCTCCATTGTCCCTGAGCCGGGCAGAGTGATGTTGCATCAAGCTCGTGAGTGTCCAACAGGTTGAAGCTGTGCACCCTATGCGTGTGCACGTGCCAATCTGCAGCCATGTGGATCCCCACCAGCTCCAGCCTCATCTCCGCTTATCCTGCTCATCCTGGCAGAGTCCCGCCAGAGTGTCACTCCTGCGGGCCTTTTCTGAGCTGGGGACAAACGTCATTCTGAGCGATGTGGACGCGGTCTGGCTGCGAGACCCCATTCCGTTCATGCAGATGGTGAGGCATTGTGGGCGAGGGAGCGGCAGGGCTCAATCCTTCCTATCATTCATGGGAGCAAATACGGGAGGGATGATGTGAGACCTTATGTGGGCCAGGCACCCTCCAAGTCCTCCTAATTTGGCAAACTCCATATGGGTTGGCTATGCCTCGAAGTTTGAAGCCTGTACTTCACACTGTACCCTCAGCTTCCACTGAGCCTGTCCTAAACTGCTGTGGTGCAGTACCCGGATGCCGACATCTTGGCATCTAGTGATGCCATGGAGCATGGCAGTCCCTCGGAGAAGCTGGAGAGCTCTACCAACCTCGAGGGACCCGCCAGCCTTGCCGTCCTTTTCATGAGGCCTTCTGCTCGTAAATTCATCATGGTTAGGATTGGGGGTTGAGAGGGTGTTTGATCCAGATGATGAGCATGCTGTCATCAGCTTGCTGTGCAAGGAGGTGGACATGGCCTAGGAGCAAGTGGATATCCTGAGGGTCCCTGTTTGTGTCTCCGTCTGATGGAGTGGAGGCCATTCACGAGCACCTTGCCATCTCGTCAAGTGACTGTTCCCTTCCCACACGGTGACAGGAGTGGGAGTCTGCCATCCCTTCTGATGGGAGATCCGGGGAGCGGGCGGCCTTCAACGACCTCTTCCACCGTGAGCTTGTGCAGCTGACCCGGCGCAACGACAACCTGGCCAGGTGGGCGGCGGGGTGCAGCCCCTGGGCTGGTTGCGGGGAGCTGAGCCTCGACGCATGTCACCCGCTACGTCGCAAGAGCGCCCAGCGTGCCTCTCAAACTACTGCCCCCCCTTTCGGCAGTGTATTCCGAGGGACGCTGCTGGGAGGCATCCTCTCCACCTCTGCCTTTTGTTCGGGCCAGGCCTACAGGGCAGGCCTGCAACAAAGGATCCATGTCAGACCATTCGTCGTGCACACCCCACACCCGGGGCCCGGCGAGGCTGCGGAAAAATTTGTGCTGAGGGAGCTGGGCCTGTGGCGGGTGAGGCGAGGCTGCGGGACATGGTTCACACCTGTGCATGGGATGGTTTTACGGCTGCAGCAGCACACCCTGAGCCCCAGCGAATCGAGCGAGCCGACTCTCACTGACTGTGTGCTCTGGAAAGCCTTGGCCCCCATTCGCAAGGGGCTGGTCCGGGAGGACATAGAGCTGCGACTGTGCCACACCGCCGAAGAGCATCCAACATTCACCGCTGCCTGGCCCCTCGCCCTGCTGAACAGGACCTGCCCGAGCACTGGACTCATCCGGCAGGGTTCCTGACCTATGACAACAAGCTCCCAGCTACACTGTGGGAGTCGGCCCCAAGGGTGAGATGCTGCTGCGCAGAGGGCGGGACCTGCAGACGAAGTCAACCGTGCAGTCGATGCCGTGGACCTCACACTTGAAGCAGCACTGCAGCCATTCCAAGACGTCCTACCACGGTTCCCTCTTCTGCTCCTCCTTCTCAGGGCGCTCTGGGCGAGCTCGCCGCCCCTCTGCATGCCGAATCCATGGTGGTCAACCATCAGCTGATCCAGTACCGCAACGCATTCATAGCAGCAAGGGTGCTGGGGGGGCACTCCGTCGTACAGCCCCCAGTGTGGCTTCGTGGAGATCTTGCCGCCAGGCCCAAGGGGGGGCTAGCGGGCACAGTGGCCTCGGCGCCCTCCGCCCACATCCCAGTGGATGCCATCATCGATTTGGAAGCGTGAGCTGGGTTTCAAGGACAGGACTGTCATTCCTTGCGTGCCAGAGGGTGCCAGCTCTGCCGACATGAGGGAACGGCAAGGTCCTTGTGGGAGTCTCATGCCCACCAGCATGCAAGTTGCAGTGCGCACTGGCAAGAGGGCCGCCATCACATGCCCGCAATGCCCCTCACCCCCTCCCATAGACTGGACAAGGACGCCCCGAATGGCTACCGCGAGAGCTCCTTCCTCAGGAACCCCCAAGGCTCTGGCTTGCTGGGAGATCGGCTACAGGTCTTCATCTGCCCGGTGAGTTGTGGTGCAGCGGTGCTGGGTGCGGAGCAGCTGGGCCTTCAGAAACTGGTGGCCTCAAGATTCACCTGCCTGCATGTCCGCCAAGGTGCTCATCGTGTGCCGATGCAGAGGATGCCGAGCATGCACCCTCGACGCAGGACATGGTCATGGCAGAGTGCGAGACGGGGGACGCGGTGGTCTGGCCCCTGTTTGGTGAAGTCAGGCTCAAGCCCAGGCGCACCCTGCAGCAGCTCCGCACTGCCCTCTTTGAGGCATCCAAAGGGTATCAGGTGCGAGCAAGACACACCCCAAAGGAAGGATCAACTTCATGATTTGAACAGCCAGTTCTCTGAAGCAGTGATGCATGTTCCTCCCTCAACTTTCAAACTGGCGGATGACCGTCAACGGATCACAGTGCAGATCCTCTCAGCCATCATGTCCTCGTGCTGCCACAACAACATGCAGGACAGATGCCTCAACCCCAGACTGTTGCTTTGTGCAGGTGATAGAGTTCAAGGGCAACATTGCCGATGCCATGATCCTGAGCAAGGAGGAGGTGCAGCGATACAGCAGGTGGATGGCGGGCTGGTTGTCCCACCCTCCCAGTAAATTGCACCAGGAAGAAACCAGGTACAGGGGCTGGGTTGGTTCCGAGGGTGGAATCAGTGCCTGCCTTAGATTCAGGGTCCCCACCACGGATTGCCCAGTCCCTCTTCACCTGTCGGCCGCAGGTATGACCTGTTCTGGGACTATCCTGGAGCTGCCCCGCAGTCAACCCGCATGCAGACTATGAACAGGAAGGTGGACTTGGGATCTGGCACCCTGTCAGCTCCAAAGCAGGAAGCCACTCAATGGTGGCAAGGGCTGACCCACTCATGAGACCAGCGCAAACCGAGCTTGCATTGTACCATCCTTTCATGAGATTTATTCACCATTGTTTGAGTTACATGTACTTGCCGGCCTGTTGGGATATTGCCTGACTGATGACTGTACCGCCCTGGAATGCCAAGGACCAATCTGACGAGGCATGTGTATCGGGTGGGCTGTGGTAGATTTCTGCAAGGTGGCTTGGGCCGAGGAGTGACAGATCCCTTCCATCTGCATGTCACCTCGGCCTGGAGTGTGGTTGGTGGTGAGGCTGCACTACGACTCGTGACAGAGTTCCTGGTGTGATCTGATCCGCGTGACAACTCGACCCTCACGCCACTGGTCTGGAGGTCTTTGCAAAGCATCCGGGGGCAAAGATTGTGGTCTGGGCGTGAACCCGCAGGTGGGTTTTGTCGGGGCAGACAGCACCATACCAAAATCCTTGAGCTGCCATTAAAGGTCTGCAGGGGTCTGGCCCACATGGTGCACGCAAGCTGAGGAGCTCCTTGGCGGCTGAGGTGTCACCCCTGTCCCATCGGCCTGTCGCGCCCAGTTGGCCTTGAGCACGGCCTGGTCACGCGAGGGCTGGAGCCGAGTCCATGTTCCGACGGCCACCTCCTCACTTCCGCTTGCGTGCACCGGCGCTGGCCGCGCCCGCCGCCTTGCGCTTGCCCGCCGGCGCGGCTGCCGCCTTGCCGCTCTTGGAGGTGGTGCCATTGGCGGGCGCCGCCGCGTCCTCTGCGGCCACGTCCCATACCGGCAGCTCGCCCACCTTGGGGTGGTCCGGATCCACGAGGAAGAGGCTGTGCCCGAAGCCCATGGCCACCTGCGAGAGGGTGTCCTCCGGGCCTGCCTTGGCCATGCGCTGGGGGATGAGGTGGCGCGGTGCGCAAGCCCCCACGAGCTCGTCCGCTGCGGCGGCGTGCATCGCCCCGGCTCGCGCCTCCAGGGCCCATGGGGTCCCAACTCTGGACGACGGACGTGCAGGGCAGGCCTGCATGCTGGCCCGCCCCGACTTCATGGCCTCCCACCCCCATCGTGGCCCCCCGCACCGCACCTGGTAGGTGTTGACTCCCTCAAGCGAGGGGCACTTGTCCGGGTTGGCAGAGCTCTTCTTGCCCCCGGGACCGTACCCCAACTCGCAGTACCCGTTTGAGTGACCCCTGCACCGGGATGGGAGACCGTCCTCCTCTGGAGGCTGCTGCTCTCGAGCGCACTGCCTTCACAGCGACTCACCGGGTGCAGGCGGCAGCGAGACGGTGCGGCACGGTGTGGGTTTCTGGCATAGTATCCCCCCCCAAGGCAACCCCCTTCCCCCAAGACTCCCACTCTCCCTCCATCGGCCCCGCATCGAGTGTCGTCCGACCCCGAAGCCTCCTCACCAGGTGATAGTGGACTTCTCTGCGCCGTAGGTGGCCGCCACGGCAAAGGTGGTGGAGCCACAGGCCAGACTCCGGATGTCCCACCCCGCCAGCTCCAGGTAGGGGGTGGGGTACATGAGGTTGTCTCCAGACACCTTGAGCTTGCCCCAAGCAAAGAGCTGGCCGCCCACGATGGAGCAGAAGGACGAGGTCTGGCCTGCCGCCACGATGGCGTCGGGGGGGACCACCAGCCGCCCCGTCAGTGTCTCCACCAGCCGCGGCTTGTACTCGTCCTGCTGCACCCGGTGCCCCAGACGGCCGTAGCCGCCAAAGCCCCAAGTCCACACGCCGCCGTCAGAGGCCACCGCCACCGAGTGGTTCTGGCCGCAGGCCAGCCGGGTGACCTCCTTCTCGGCCAGGGCGGTGATGAGCTTGGGCGTGTACTGGGGCTGGAACACGATCTGTGAGATGGTGTTTTGAAGGGGGACCAAGGAGGGGGGTGTTGAGAGCGCTGGGGCATTGTGGGTTGAGCATCCCTGATGGGGAGGAGCCAGGCACACAGGCCAGGGGCCATGCGACAGCAAGGATCGGCACCAGACCAGCCCAATCCCTGACCAGGGCATGTCAGATTCACGCCGCAAACCACCACAGCCATTCACCTTGACGCTGCTGTCGGCCGCATTGTAGCTTCCGTCCGTGCCTGCAATTGTACAGGAAGGTTTCCTGGTGGGCATCTCATGCTCGGACCTCCAGCCGCGACCGCAGCCTGTGGCTAGGAACCACACCATCCACGACGAAGAGTCGTTGTGCTGTGAGCATGCCCCTTCCGGCAACAGGCACCAGCGTGCGTCGCCCACACAAGCGCCCTGCCAGCGCAGTGGCCGCCCTCCCGACGTCTTCCCTACAACCCCACGCTCACCGTGCCCCAGCTGGCCGTACTGCGGCAAGCCAGCGGAGTAGAGCTTTCCCTCGGACAGCCAGACGGAGAACTCTGCACCCACACCCACAGCCGACACCTTGCCGACGACCACCTGGTTGCAAAGGAGGGAAGGAGGTCGTATTTGTTTGAGGGTGCGAATAGGGCCGGGGCGCACGGTGGCTACTCTGGCGCTGCCGGCGTGCCAGGATCCAGCCGCCACCCATGGAGCCAGTGTATGGTCGCGGCCTCCTCACCTTGACCGGGACCAGGTGCATGTCCTCGGCACCCTTTGCCAGCTTCTTGGCCGGCGCGCCGGACCCCAGCTGGCCATAGGTGTTCAGCCCAAAGCTGTACGACTCGCCTGTATTACGGGTGGTAGGAGATGGGTGCCAGGGCTGTGTCTCACCTTGTCTGATGACTCGTTGTAAGAGCACTTTGCTGCTGCAAGGCAGCCAGAGCCCACTGACACACGACAGCAAAACAGAAGGTGCATTCCTGCCGCGATACTATCCTAGACCCGAACCCCACGCCCGACTGAACGGCAGATATCCATCGTCAAAGCGCAAACCCACGCGCACCATCATCGGTGAAGATGACGGTGTGATGCCGTCCACAGCCACCTCCCACCACCTTCTTGCCCTTCAGGCCGGGCACCAGTGTGGGTACGTTGCGGGTTACGGTGTCCCCCAGCCCCAGCTGCCCCTTGTCGTTCCTTCCCCAGGTGTAACACCTGCCCTCCGTATCCGCAATGACGGAGTGGAATGCGGAAGATCCAGCCGCAATGAAGCTCACGCGGATGCCCTGCGAAGTTCGCGATGAGTAAGGAGGGGCGCCTGCTTCAGATCCAGTCCCGGTAGCAGGACCGAACGGAGCGCAGCCCCCTTCCACTCCCACACCAGCACCCGCACCTGCATCGCCTTGAACTTGTGCGGCAGCTGTAGGTTAGGGTAGATGTCCGCGCGGACATCTTTGGTGCGTCCGATGGCCCAGTAATCTGTGGCTCCGCAGACGAGCAGCTCGCCGGCCGGAGGCGTAGCCGCTTCCTCCTTCTCTGTCATTACGCTTCCGTGGGCACACGATCCAAATGGATGATTCAACGCGCAAAGGCGATGCGTTTGCTGGCTAAAAACTTGTTTGATCGATGCGAGAGTGCGACTCGTATGAACATAGCTGACGCGCGAGACTTGAAAATTTCGTATGCAGTTTAAGGGACTGGAGTCCTCAGGGTGCATGTCCTTCTAGCGTGTGGCTTTGATGCTGAGATTAAACCTCGCGATATAGCCACTGTGAGCGGTGCAATAAGCTGTTTTCTAGATGCCTCAAGGACCTTTTTCGTCCTACATACACTCCTCACCATTTGCAAGCACCTCCTGTCCCACTTAGAGATTTCACTGCAAGCGGCACTCCCTGGTCCCGATGGCGGGGTGTATCATGGGAAATCACAACAGGCATAGTAGTTGATCATAGCAATAACATTATTCATTTCCAAAGCGTGCCTGTGCTACACCGGTGGCGCAGCCTGCTGTGCATGCTGTGGGTCGGGGTTTTTGATATCGCAGATCGGAACAGATCTGTGCATGGAGCAGAGCACGAGCGTTGGGGTGTGAAGGCGGATCCCTTGTGCAATGTAATTACAAGAAGGCCAACCTCAGATGCATCGAACCGGCCTGAGCCGATCAGCTCTTTGCCGTGCACTCCATGGTTTAGACTCTCCGCACTGATGCCCCGCAGCGCATCCGGGCTTCCCCACCCTGCACACGCCTGACCATCGTCACCGGGTTCTGAGCATGAAGGTGCTTAATGTCGCTGAAAAGAACAGTGTCGCCCGTGCGGTGACGGAGATCTTGTCCCGTGGCCGGTCGCAGCAGCTGCAGTCCTGGTGAGATGCAAGAGTGGCAACGCTGTACGGGATGTCTAGCAAGCTTCACCGCGCTTTTCAACTCCCACTCACTCTCATCTCCATCGCCTCTGCCACAGCGCAACCTGGTGCAAGGTGTACTCCTTTCCCTTCCAGCTGGCCAATGAGCCGGTGGACATGGTGTTCACCTCGGTGGCGGGCCACCTTCTGCAGCTGGAGTTCACACCCCCCCATTCCTCCTGGCAAGGGTGCTCGCCCCAGGACCTATTTTCCGCCCCTGTTCAAAAACAAGTCCCAAAGGTGCCTGAATGGCTTTCAAGTGGCCGATTGCTGGGCCATTGGAGCAAATTGGGGCTGCAATCCGACACCTGAGCACTTGACACATGCGGACACTCATGATTCGTGTGCTCGACGTACCTCACCCCCTACGGCTTCCCAGGGTGAGCAGGAAAAGATCCTGCGCAATCTGCAGACCCAGGCCCGCTCCTGTCAGCAGCTGGTTCTCTGGCTAGATTGCGATAGGGAAGGGGAGAACATCGCATTTGAGGTAGGCCCACAGGCACGGCCGTCATGTAGATCATCCCACATGCCGAAGATTGCAGCATTCCCCCTCCTGTCGTTGGCTGTGCTGTCTTGACTGCTCAGCAGTGGTCCATTCAAGTCAGCAGCAAGCCCCCCCAGGTTCCCTCCTGACTCATCCCCCACTCCCAGGTCATCCAAGTATGTTTGAAGGCCAACCCACGTCTTCAAGTAAAACGCGCTCGGTTCTCGGGTGGGTGAGGGTGGTGCCCTTGAGCATTGGTACTTGCCCAGGAGTCCAGCATATTGTTTTTGATAGGGGAAGCTCTGGTGGCATGCCATCGGGTCAGTCCTAGTTCAGGTGCAAGCTTGGTCAGACAAGCACTGACTGGCCGTTTGCTGGGTGACTGGCAGCAGTGAGATGCTCGACTGTGGTGGCGGCTTCTGTGCTGCAACATCCCTCATCCCAAAGCCACACTCTCTTTGCATCTCCAGCCTTCAGATCCTCCCCCTTTCCCCTCGCAGCGCTGGTGGCCTCGGACATCATGCGAGCCGTCAACTCGCTGGGACCCCCCAACGAGCGCGACGCCATGGCCGTGGACGCCCGGCAGGAGATCGACCTGCGCATCGGCGCAGCCTTCACCCGCCTGCAGACCCTGCTCCTGCAGAACAAGTTTGACTGGAGCGGGCTCCTGCCCGCCGGCCGCGAGCGCATGCTACTCAGCTACGGGCCCTGCCAGTTTCCCACCCTGGGCCTGATCGTGCAGCGCTTGTGGTGGGTGGAGGGAGGGGGTTCAGGCGCCTGGGGTGGCAGGAGTTGCACGGGTCCTGCAGCCTGCCAGGGAGGCTGCACCTTAGTAGAGGGCATGGGCACCGGACGGTCGTTAGCACAGATGGCTAACTCAGCACTGCCATGGTTCTGCAACATGGCATGTAGGAGCGAGCGCACGGGAGGCTGGCCTGGTGGGGCTTGGCCCATGATTGATGGTCATCACACCTCCTCACCATGCTCAGCCATCAACCCAAGGCTGCACCCTCTATCCCCAGGGAGATCCGGACCCACATCCCAGAGGACTTCTGGAGCATAGAGGCGAAGGCCGCGCCCACCGGCGACCAGCCCGGCTGCACATTTGCTTGGTCGCGGGGCCGCCTTTTTGACCAGCCTGCAGCCGCCATGCTGCATGAGCTTTGCTGCGACCACCCCACGGCAACGGTCGCCGAGGTGGGCCCCTGGAACGGCAAGGCTCAGGAGCAGCGGTGCTCGGGGGAGAGAGCATAGTGCCCACCTTCACATGCGGGCCGCATGGTGCATGAGCTTGTCTCACGCTCCTGGTCATGCCAGGTGTGCATGTTTCCCTGACCGCCAAGCGCCAAAAGCAGCCAGCATGACCCTGATCCCCCCATCTCCTTGCAGGTCAAGGGCCAGCAGAAGCAGCGATGGGCGCCCACGCCCCTCAGCACCCTGGAGATGCAGAAGCGAGCCTCGCAGGTGACTGGGTTTGGCACCCGGCGCGGTTTGCAACACATGGAGTGCAGCAAACAGTCACTCAGTATCAGCAGCCATGCCCCGGCCTGCCTGCGCTGATACGACTGGCATGGTGTGGGCATGCCCCTGCAAGTGTATGCAGAGAGGCAAGAAACCCCTCGTCCAGTGTATGGCCACGCTCCCAACGATAAGCTCATTCACATGTCCCCCGGCCGCCGCAGTACCTGCGCATGCCGGGTGAGCGCATCATGCGGTATGCGGAGGAGCTGTACCAGGCCGGCGCCATCTCCTACCCCCGAACCGAGACAGACATATTTGACAAGCAGTACGACCTCAGGGTGAGGGCGCTGGGATCTGAGCGACAGGGGAGGAGGCCTCTTGGGTGCTGCTACTCAAGGGACGTGTGCCTGGTGTTGCTGTGGGATTGTTACAAGATCCAGGACCCTGGGCAGGCCGGGCCAGGCTGACCTGTGTGCTTGCATAAGGAAAGCCATGGAAACCGGGAAACTGCCTGTTCAGGAGTCATCCCCCCCTGCCCCATGCAGGCCCTCATAGGCGTCCAGGCGGGCACCCGGGTGCCTTGGGCGCCTTTTGCCCAGAAACTTGTGGAAGGCCCGCTCTTCCGGTGGCCCCGCTCAGGTCAGGCAGGGGGGTGCCAATAGCCTGGCAGTGTTGCTGAGAGGGCCAACATTGGTGAATAAGGTGCATATAAACAGGGGTCTGTGCATCACAGCTGGCCTGCAGCATTAGAAGCCCGCGCCAACCCAGCGGCGAGGGTTTGCCATCTAGCACTCGGGAGGTAATGCCACATACCCCGCTCTTGCCCCACACCCCTCACATTCCCAGGCGGCCACAATGACCAAGCCCATCCGCCCATCCACCCCACCGCCCCCTTCCAAGCCGACGGAAGTGACAAGGCGCGCCTGTACGAATTCATCTGCCGCCACTTCCTGGCGTGAGTGAGGATGGGCTGTGTGGATGGTGCGCTGTCTGTGCTGGACCAGCCACATGCCGCTTGAAGGGAAAGCTGCCCTGAGGCTCCTTTTGAAGGCTGTGTGAGTCATTGGGCAAGAGGATGACATCCCGACGCCCGTCCCATATACATTGTCTCCATTGAGATCAGAAGGCCTGTCGATGGTCAACCCTCCCCCTCAGATGCTGCTCGCTGGATGCGGAGGGGCAGTCCACCACCGTGACCATCGACATAGCTGGCGAGGGGTTCTGCGCCTCGGGGCTGGTGGTCACCGCCCGAAATTTCCTGGATGTGTACCCCTACCAGGTTGGTGGAGGTCGGGACATTTAAGAGTGCAGTGTTGCCGTGCGCTGCCTTGCACAGCGACGAGGGCGACAGGTCGCCTCACTCACTGCTTCACCTTACCTCTCACTACCATGCCGCTAGAAATGGGGCACGCCCCATGAGACTCTGCCTCAGTATGTGGAGGGCCAGACCTTTGAACCCGCATCCATCGACCTGAAACCGGTGAGTGCAATGGACCCGCGGCGAGTCATTGCGGGGGTCTTTCGACCCCAAAGTGCTGCCGCTGTGTCCTCCCAGCGCTGCAGACATAGGCAGCGTCATGACAGGCCCCAGTGAACTTCGTTCCTGGCGATATTCCTCCCAAACTCCAGGGCTGCACCCAGGCGCCGCCGCGCCTGACCGAGGCGGACCTGATCGCCAAGATGGAGCAGCACGGCATTGGTACCGATGCCACTGTGGCAGACCACATCCAGAAACAGGTGTCGTGGGGGGGGGGGGGTGGGTCGATGAGGGGCAACTTCCCTCTTTCCATCCTTGGGCTGAGGCAGCAGGGGCTGAGGGAGGGTCGCTGAAGGATGCCCCCGCAGGGGCCCTGTGTGCACCCCTCACCATGGGGTGTGGGGCCATCCAGGCAGCATGTCCCTCCGTCCTCACCCATCCGACAGCCCACTCACCGCTAATACCTCCCTCCAAACGTTTGCTCAAATTACAGCTGGAGCGGGGGTACGCGGTCAAGGACGAGGCGGGTCAGTCCCAGACCTTCTCGCCCACGCCCCTGGGCGAGGCCCTGATCTCCGCCTACAGTGCCATGGGGCTGACCAACCTCTGGCAGCCCCAGCTGCGCGGCGCCATCGAGGGGAACATCCTGGCGGTGGCCCAGGGCGCCCGCACCAAGGCGAGTCGGGTGGCGCGTAGGGGGGGGTTGGGGAATGCGTGGCACGGCGGTCGCGGCCCGGCAATCGCTCGTAGAGCTGGGTCATCAGCGCCCATGGCAGACAAGGGCCCCCCGCTGCGGCCCGAGCGCACTTCCTCACCGAAGCTCCCCGACGCACCCCCCATCCTTTGCAGGAGAGCGTGCTGGCGGAGGCCATCCTCGCTTTCCAGACCGACTTTGGGTCTGCCATGGCTCAGGCCCACGTGCTGGAGGCGGAGGTTCGCGAGGTTGTGTTTGGCAGCGTGGCGCGGGGTGCTGGTGCCGGGGCTGGAGCCAGGCGCCTGGATGCAGGGGAGCGTCAGGGGGAGCCGGGCGGCCCTGGCCTGGCCCCGGGATCCCAAGCGTTCGGTGGGTGCAGCTGCGGCGGGCAGCTGGTGCTGTCCAGGTGAGGGGTGTGCCAGGTCGGGTATCACATGCTCGGATATCGTTCCCTGGGAACCTCAGCGTCATCGAACTGCAGCTTGGGCATCTCCCGCCGTGTCCAACCGCTCCTGCATCACTCGTCCAACCACCATCCGTGCTGTTCCCCGCTCCTGCACCCGGGCTGTCCTCTGCATGCAAGCGAGCCCCCTTCCACCTGTGCAGGGACCCTGGCGGCGGCCCACCCCACATCGCATGCAGCGCCTGGCCCCTGCACCGCTTCCGGGTGGACCTTCCCCGCATTACCACCTCCGTGGGCGTCAGCGAGGAGGCCTGCGCCGCCTGCGGCGCCTCGCTGCTGGACCTGGGCTTCACGCGCGCGCTGCTGCCGCCCGGCTTCCAGCCGCGCATGCACACCTGCGTGGCCTGCGACCCCGAGTTCCAGCGCCTCATCCAGCTGGTGGGCGCGGTGCGCCGAGGTAAGTGTTATTTTTTAGATTGGTTGGGCTGGGCGTGCTGCCTGAGGGCATGGCGAAGGATGACGTTGCGTGTGGGGTTTTGGCGGGCCGGTCGGTGTACTCGCCGATTGGGTCGACTTCCGCCGCCTGAGGCCCATTGTAAAGCCAGCGGCAGTCCGCTCTCATCCCTCCCCAACCCTCTATCCTGGCCCCTTGTGTGCAGCCCCCTCCTCAGCGCCCATGCACCACCAGGGGCCAGGCCCGGCGCATCGCCAGGCACCCCGAGGGGGTGGCGCGCCGGCGGCGAGAGGCCGAGGCCGGGGCGTGCGTTCCAGCCCCGGGCGGCGCGGGAGGGGCGGCAGCTCCCATGACGTCGGGCCCAGGGTCCGCGGGAGGGGGCCCACATATGCGCGGGGCGCCGCGTCGGCCCACCCCCGGGGCGGGTTCGCCGGGCGGCGCGGCGGCGGCACACGGGCGCAGGGCGACCACGCCGGCTTCTGAAGTTTGCGCTGGCATGCTTGACCCGGCCCTGTGGGGCCCCTCGGTGTTGTATGGGTTTGTGTTTGTGAGCGCGCGGGACGAGAGCAGCAAGCGAAGCACAAGAGCCGGGAAAAGGGAGCACGGCTGAGTGGGGGCAGCAGGAGGTGGGCCCGGCAAGCATCAAGTCCTCTCCCGAACAGAAGAGGCGGTCGCAGGCCCCGCAAGCGGCCGCACCCAACGGCTACTTGGGTGCGGGGTGGGGCTCGCCGGCCAAGACCCCGGTCGCGGCCGCCTTGGGGGCGTACAGCTTCTTGGCGGCCTCCAGGACGGTGAAGAAGATGGACCCGCCCACCCCGATCCAGATGACACGCGGCTGCCAGCCGCGGAGCAGCGCGGCGGGCCCCTCGTCCCTCAGGATCTGGCGCGCGCAGTCGGCGACGCCGGCGTACTGCCCGCGTCCGCCGTCAATCATCATGCGCGTCTTGAGCACGTCCAGGGGCGTGGTGGCCAGCCCCGTCACCGCCCCGGCGATGGCCCCCGCCACCGAGTGCTCCGCAGGGTTGAGCTCTCGGCGTCCCCCCAGCACGGCGGAGGCGTAGCCCTTCTTCAGCTGCTCGTAGGTCAGGAACTCGATGGCGTCGAAGGGAAGGTCGCGGAGGAGGAAGGAGGAGTAGCCGGCAAAGACGCCGCGCCGCCCCTCTCGCGCTGCGATGGTGCGCAGCGCGCGCAGGGCATTACTGAACTCCCCCGTCTGCATGCGCGTCTTCACCACCTCGGTGGGAACGCGCACGACGCTGGAGGCCAGCCCCGCGGCCACGCCGCCCGCCAGTGGCGCCAGCCACGCGCGGTCGGCGTCGACGGCCTTCTGCACGCGCTGCTTCACCGGCTCGTACACAGCCATGAAGATGGCCGAGGCAGGGGCCACGCCTACCAGGTTGCCCACCAGGCCCGCGTACAGCCCGCGCCCGCCGCCGGCCTGCACCAGCGCGCGGAGGCCGCCACCGGAGCGCATGGCCTGCAGCCGCGTCTTGATGGTGTCCAGCGGGTACAGGGCTGCAGATTGTTGTTGTTTT